>NC_056734.1:511473426-511478426 GCF_019279795.1 Protopterus annectens | reverse complement strand
CTTCCAGATATTACTAATCTAAAACTGACAGTCTGGTTTCGCATATTCACCCATTCTTCTTCTCATGTCTAACTTTTCGTTGACTCTTCAGTAAAACTCTTCAGAAGCTAATTATGAAAGCTGCTTTATAGGGTAGAGCAGAATAAGATAAATTCTAAATGTGAAATCTTCCAAGACCTCCTCTCTTAAGCTATCCTTTTTCTTCCTTGACTTCAGATTCTTCATAAGGAGGTCTCTGATCCGATCTTATCCTCCAATATTAAAAAAGACTAAGTTAAACGATCCAACCATCTCTTCAGATCCGAGAAAGACAAAGTAATCAGAACAGACTTTTGTTGGATTGGATGCAATCCAAACCAGATCCATCTGTGCCTGGACCTTCTACCTTGATAAACTTGCCTAAGATACGGCAGTCACCGTAAATTGATCTGGTCCCCTCCAAGGCATCTTCCCCTTTCTAGAAAGACATAAATCTATATCATTATATTCCATTAGTTCATTGTTTTGTGAGGCTTTTGAAAAAACTAAATTGTGGAAAAAGTAGTTAGGAAGATTCTTTCAGTGCAGAGCCAGTTTTTCAAATTACAGTGCACACTTATCTCTGCTTTTATGTAGAATTCCTGTATTCTCTCCAAATTGTCACAGTACTGAGAAAATAATGTTTAGTAGTTACCATTTGCAGACAATCTTACTTTAAATTTCCATGGTGCAATAGGATTTGTAAAGTTGATCCTATAAACCTTCAAATATTTTCTCTGTAAACTTGCAAAAAGGGGGGGTCATGTTGAATACAAATACTTCTCTCCTTCTTAACATGGTGCATGAGTTTATAATAAGGAAGAATACATGTTCTGTTTAAATGCTGGGGTGCCTTCTGTGTGGAGTCTGCATGTCCTCCCTGTGGTCGCGTGGGTTTCCTCGGGGTACTCCGGTTTCCTCCCACATCCCAAAGACATGCTGTAGGTGGACTGGATACTCTAAATTGGCCCTAGGTGTGAGTGTGTGCATGTGTGTGCCTTCTGTGGAAGGTTGGGCACTGGGCTGGCAACTCAACACAGTAAAAACTCCACTGCCAATCATGAGCGGACAGGTGATCTGCTGAGGTGACCCCTAACCGGGAAAAAGCCGAAAGAAGAAGAAGAAGAAGACACACACACACACACACACACACACACACACACACACACACACATATATATATATATATATATATATATATATATATATATATATATATATATATATATATATATATATATATATATATGGGTTCACTACATATGACCGAAAGTTCATATGACCGAAGCCCATTTGACTGAGACCAAATGACCGAAAGTTAATTTGACCAAAAACCCATATGACCGAAAACTCATTTGACTGAAAGACAGCACTGACAGGTATATGCCCTGTTCCCCCCTGGAGTTGGAATATATTGTTGGGGGGTGTGGGGGGCACAACCCCCCCACATTGGGGTGTGTGTGAGCATAGCCCCCCATATAATTGCATTTTATGCACTATTATATACATGTGTATCCATTAAAAATGCATTAAAACATACATCAGTAAAAACTGGTTGCAAAATGTCAGGGGCAACACCCCCCACACCCCCCAATGTGGAGGGCTGTGCCCCACACCTCCCCTAACTTTATATTCTCACTCCAGGGTCGCACTACAGTGGGGAACAGGGCATATACCTGCCAGTGCTGTTTTTTGGTCAAATGAGTTTTCGGTCATATGGGTTTTCAGTCAAATGAACTTTCGGTCATTTGGTCTCAGTCAAATGGGCTTTGGTCATATGAACTTTCTGTCATATGTAGTGAACCCATATATACACATATATATATATATATATATATATATATATATATATATATATATATATATATATATATATATATATATATATATATATATATATATATATATATAGCCATACACACAGATATGTATATAAATTTAAATATAAATATATATATATATATATATATATATATATATATATATATATATATATATATATGGGTCTACATGAAAACACCGACACGCAAAACACCGATGACGAGAATACCGAGACCGGAAGATCGACAACTGAGATGACCGACAGCATAAAAGCCCGACACTGAGAACACCGACATGTTAAGGTAAGTGTGTGATAGTGACAGATTTTAGGGTTAGGGGCAGGTTAAGTGAGTTAGGGTTAGGGTGCGGGTAAGGTAAGTGTGCGATAGTGACAGACTTTAGGGTTAAGGGCGGGTTAAGTGAGTTAGGGTTAGGGCATGGGTTAGGTGAGTGTGTGATAGTGACGAACCTTAGGGTTAGGGTTTGGGTTAAGGTTAGTGCATAGATAGTTGTGTATGTAAGGTTTAGTGTAGGTTTGTAAGTTTTTTGTTGTGCTTGTGTTGTGTGTGTGTTTTTCAGAAAAGGTATTTGTTTTGTTTTGTTGATTGTTGGGATTGTGGTTTTTCAGGCATTTGAAGTTTCGTGCTTTTAAACTGTCGGTCATCTCAGTTGTCAGTCTTCCGGTCTCGGTGTTCTCTTCGTCGGTGTGTCGGTGTTTTCAGGTTTCAAGTAGACCCATATATATATATACACACACACACACACACACACACACATATATATATATATATATATACATATATACACACACACACACACACACACACACACACACACACACACACACACACACACACACACACACACACATATATATATATATATATATATATATATATATATATATATATGAATTCACTTTGGAAGTTCAAGATACTGAAATGTCAAATTTCAGTATCTCGAGACCATAAACTTCCTAATCCACAAGATCGAAATTGTATTTCATCGCAGCACATAATACTGAATTGCCTACCTCCAGATTGTTTTTCCTATAAGTACATTGTGTTGTCATTTTCACAGTGTATGAAGTACCACAGTCACTATGGCCGACATACAATATTCTGAGTCAGGAAGTAAAGGAGGAATGTACGAAACTAGCGTCTCTCAAAAAGGAAAACTGGTTTTATTATTGGAAGGTTATGTCCTAACTCTTGAGTGATTACTGAAAAATAAAAACTATTGGTGCTGTAAATGGAAATCATCCCAGCAATGCAAAGGTAGGCCTGTAACAGAAACTTGTTCAACTGGCGAGTAATATTGTTAAAGTCAGTACAGCATAATCATGCTGGTGATCCAAGTGAAATTGCGAAGTATAAATTGTATTGTGAGTTCACTCATAGGGCGGAAGTTTCATGGGATACTCTGTGTTTTTTGATTGACGATGCCCTAGCTAAACATCAGCTTCCAAACCAAATTACTAGGTGTCACAATTGATAGGAAATTAAAATTCGACCTACACCTCTCTCAAACCATTAAAAAAGCACACATCAAATGAGGCACTCTTTACCAAATTAATCCTTTCCTAGCTAGCCAATCTAGATTAAGCATCTCCAGGACTCATCTCTTATCTACTGTTCTCTATGCTTCTCCCATCTTTACAAACCTTAACAAAACTGACCTTACCAAACTTGAATCAGCCTACAATAAAATAGCCAAGTTCGCCACTAGCTCCCCATATAGGTTCCACCACTGCTCTGCCCTACAACAAATAAATTATCTAGAACTCCCATGACAGCTAACCTATACCCCTTTTGTTTTTACCCACCAACTAATATACCTAATATACCAGCCAAACAGAAACCCAGCCCTACAACAATTACTCCAGCCATATGCCAACACTTGTCAACTCCAATCCTCACACAAAACACTCCTCTAAGTATCCAAAGGCAACAAAGGCAAAGGCCTGGGACGCTCTCTACTCCCACCACATTTCTAAACTTTGGAACTCAATCTCCCAACACTCCCTAAATGCTACCAACCTACACCAGTTCAAAACTTTGCTCAAAGACCACCTCACTAACAACTGGCTCTGCTCCTGCACCAAGCCAGGCTAATACCACATAAGCCCACATCAAATTTCATCCCCTAAATATTATAGTCTCCACGTAGACCCCACTCCCACTTGTTAACAACACCTATCAACTACCTACAATAAGAGTATAATTTGATAATTATTATTTTTTTGTAAGGGTATACATATGTGCATGTATTAAAGTATACTCAAATGATTAACTAAAGATGGACCCCTGCCCTCAAAAAAAAAAACAAAAAACAAAAAAAAAAAATATATATATATATCTATATATATATATATATATATATATATATATATATATATATATATATATGTATACATATATCTATATATCTATATATATATATATCTACATATATATATATATATATATATATATATATATATATATATATATATATATATATATATATATATATATATATATATATATATATACACATACACACACACACACACACACACACACACATATATATATATATATATATATACATACACACACACACACACACACACACACACACACACACACACACACATATATATATATATATATATATATATATATATATATATATACACACACACACACACACACACACATACACACACACATATATATATATATATATATATATATATATATATATATATACACACACACACACACATATATATATATATATATATATATATATATATATATATATATATACACACACACACACATATATATATATATATATATATATATATATATATATATATATATATATATATACAGACATGACTTTAATATATTGTAATAACTTTCTCCTTTTCACTAAAGTGCCTGTTGTATATTGTACTTTCTTTGCTGTCTCTAAATATTTCTGTTAAATTCTATGTAAAACCGACACTGTACCTGTCAATGCTGTACTTGATTTATTGGAGCTTTTCTCCCCTGGCCTCCACTGAAAATGGACTCACACCCAGATGGACTATCTCGGTCAACAAATGTAAAAAAAAAAAAAAAAAATAATAAAATAAATAAATATTGATGTTATTCCCAGTTTACCAACCC
>NC_056734.1:511325926-511463426 GCF_019279795.1 Protopterus annectens | reverse complement strand
ATATGATTTTATGAATATTTTTAGAACTAAAATGAGGGACGCGCCTCTTTATGTCTTACTATATGTAATCCTCTAAGAAATACGATTGGAATGTCTCGAAGCCTCAGTACAGCCCCACTGTGTGTTTGTGTTATTGTTATTTTGAGATTTTTTCAGGGGCAATAGATGCTGATTTTAGTGTCTGCTTGAACCCGACACCATAGGGAACACTTATTGAAATTGACTAGGCTTGTAGTCTAGCAACCTCATATGCTCTCTATGTGGCAAACTGTTGTGATGTATATGACGTCATAATTAAAGAAGCACCTCGGCTTCCACGTGAAACATTCTAAACAAATCATACCTAACTCATTTTAGATATTTTTCGTACACCTGTCGAGAGTAATAACACTCAGAAAGGTCTAAATGACGAATTTCTTAAAGATGCAAGGTATGTGTCCATTGCCTACATCATACCTCTCAAATTTCGCAGAATATCCAGGTTTTTGCCTCATATTTTTAGTCTGTTTCTCATAAAATTTGGGGTTATCGGGCAAATAATAGAGGAGTGCAGTCAATAAAACATGGACGTTTGAGTTACAGACATACCTCTCACCATTTTGGCGCAAGAAATCGTAACAAAGCCTAAAATGGGGAAACGTTAAATATTGATCCTATAAACTTAAAATGTTTATAGAATAGGATTTGTGTCAGCATGCAATAGCTGAAGGATATAAAGTCTGAAACTCAAACGTACATTATTATTTAGAGACTTCAATCCTCAGTGTCAGAAAACCACAAATTTTATGAGAGACTCAAAATATAAGGCAAAATCTGGACAGTTGAAATGTATGGTTACAGACTTCTCTCCTTCAGAAAATGCTTGCTAATGCAAAACTGTTGTTCTAGCAACTTTCTTAGTGTACAAGCACAATATTCAAAATCTGTCCCTGATTTTTATATCTATGGTCTACATCATAACTCTCACGTGTACATAATTTGTAGAATGTCTCGATTTATGCCGCATAGTTTTGGTTAGTAGACTGTTCCTCATAAAATATGTGATTTTCTGACAAACCATTGAAGATTGCAGTCATTAAATAAGATATGTATATTATCTTATATAGTCAGGTGCATAGCACTTTAAGGGTGACTCTCTCTCTCTCTCTCTCTCTCTATATATATATATTACTTAATTTAACAATGACTGCTGCAGTCATATGATGTGATTTGGTGTATTTAAACAAGATTGCCGTGGTACTAAAATGGTTATTATGAAGTTTAGTTTTAAGGGATGAAAAGTGCTTGACTGTATGTTTTTTATTGTTATGTTAAATAAAGTATTCAGTATATATTAACTGTCTGGTTCTACAGTACTATTTACAGAGGAGAAACCAGTATGCGAGCCTTTTAATTTCTGAGTTACTTAATAAGATAAAATATTGCCAACTCATAATATAATGTAACACCCTTGGTATCAGCTGTGTGTAGAGAGCTTGCATGACATTTTTTTTTGAAATATTAGTTATTTTCTGCCATATTCAAATGGAGGAAGTGACTTAAGTTCTTTAAATCTATCTTGGTTTCAATGATACCAAACCCCATACCTTAATTTTTTTAAGCACTATCTGTGATACAAGTGCCTTCCATTTTACTGTCTTAGATTCTAATGAGGTTTGTTATGTACAGCCATACAGCTCCAACGTCTATTCAGTACTATTTAGAAATTTTGTTTATCACATTTATTCACTTGCTGTTGTACTATCTTGGTACAGTTATGCTTGAAGTCTGATTTTTATGTTGTTAATTTTTTTACAGCCCATCTTAGCCATGAGAATTCCTTTGTACCTCCCCCAAACGCACACATCCTCAACCCCATTTATTTCCTTCTGGGTTTAGGTTGATGACTATGTATGTCATTCTAGTTACACTTTTTTTATTAACTATTGTAGTCCTATACATTCATGGTTCAGCCATGTTCTATACACTTAGTCATGTTTACTGTTTATGTTGTGCTTCACTTTGTTTTGTAATGTATCAGACAGTATCTGTAAACATCTGCCTCATATCTTATATGCCTTACCCAGCAAATGAAACCTTTGCAAACAGAGAAAATGTTTTTTAATGTTATATGATTGAAACATAGTTCAAGACTTTAAAATTATAAAATTATATAATGAAAGGTTGAATATACAAAATACAGAACCGCAAATGGTAGAACACAAAAGAAAGAATGTACAAAACATTGATTACTACCAAGAGTGAGTTAGAAAGCATCAAATATCACTTAGTGGCTCTCAAAGCATTGAATACTTCTCTCTGCAACTGAACAAGACCTTCAGCAGCAAACCTACAAAACCCAGATCAAGTGTTTTGATCTGTTGTGTTTAGTAATAGTTTTGTAGGTGTGTACCAGGCTAATGGACCTGGAGCCTTTACAAGCCTTTCCCATAGGATTACCCTGGCATTGTGCCACCCAACCTTAGTTCCTAGTGCCTCTGTCGAGTAGAGCCACTGGAGTGATCCCCGTGGTGAATTTTCTATTTCCCATCCACTCATCAAGATTTATCTTGAATAGGGCCAGTGAGGTACTCTGCATGACATGTATGAGAAGTCTATTCCATAGCATGGGCAGTCTCTGGGTTATGCACCTGTCCCTCCAGCATGTTCTGTTGATTGTGGTAATGAGGTTGAGGTTTCTGGAGTGTGTGGTACGGAGGGATTGGGATTTCTTTAGATGTAGCATTTCTAACAGAGCTGTGTCAGACATGGCTTTATAAGTCAAGCAGAGATCACCTCTAAGGCAATATGAGACAGAGAATAGTTGGAGTTTTTTTAGTCTGTCCATATAGGACAAGTGTTTAAGGCCTAGGATCCTCTTTGTGATGTACTTTTGTGGCCTCTCCAGTTGTTGCATGTGTCTAGTGAGGTACATGCCAAATGGGGCATTGTACTCGATGATTGGCCTAATGAGGGAGACAATGAGCTCATTCTTCCTGGATGCAAAACCCTTAGTAATGAGATGTGCCACATAGAAGGACGTTCTGACCACAGTGGCAATGTGGTGGTCAAAAGAGAGGTTGCTGTCAACCTGTGTTCCCAGATCTCTTATAATGACTTCTGTGTTCAGTGGACTACATCAATGTGGTTATTCAAGGGAACTGGCTTTTTCCCAAAGGGGATTGTGAAGAGTGGGTAAAGATAGATGAAGGCTGCCAGCATTTTTGTCTTGACCATCCAACTCACAGCACTAGCTTGCTCATATGTAAGTTATCTTAGATTTGTGTTTTCTTTTAAGAAATAGCTAGGAACTAGAAAGATTAGACTAAGTGTTTTTCTGTGATGTCAGAACTGTACTACTGAATTATTTTAAGTATTTCTCTGTGATCTCTGAATTCTTGACTAGCACTGTGTAGTAAGAAGTGTTGTCTTGTGTTTTTATTATTTATTATTAAACATTTTAAAACATTTCAACTGTGGCTGCTTTATGTAGAGATAATTTACGCTCTAGAGTACATTGCATATTTATAGTGGTTACTGTTCCAAGTCACTCTAATAAGCCTTGACTGTTTAGTTATACTACCAATTGGATAATAATATTGCACAGTAATAATTGGACACCCTTTTAAGGGCCTTTGAGTAGCTGATAAATATTAGCTGGGTGGTGGCAGGTGGTACTACAGTATAGTCTGGGTAATAGGGGCACAGCTGAAGAACCTGTGCCAGGCTTTCCCAGGAGTGACTGTGTGGTTGTATAAACTCTTATCTCAAAGTGTCAGCTACTTGGGCAGGGACACGAAGCACTGGTTAGACAAAGAGGGTACTGGAGGTTTTAGCTGCCCAGCTGGCTGAGATCTGGACCCTATAGTTGTGCCAGTGGGGAATCTTATTGGGGACCTAGAGAGCAAGGGAGCAACCAGCCCTGGACTGACTGTGATCTCTGTGTGCTCTTAAGGGAAATTGCACTTTACTGTGTGTATTTGTTAGCCTTTCTTCATTTATGAGATGCCCTCTCTAGTGTTAGTGGTGAGGCTTGAGGCTCCGTGATTACTGGGCCAAGGCACGGGCATCACAAGGATGAAGACGCATTTTTTGGCATTGAGCTTAAGCCATGGTTCTGACACCAGTCGTTGGTCTCATTGAGGCCATTCTGTAGGATGTCAACATCACTTGGGGAGTTAATAATAGCTCCCAACTTGCAATCATCTAAGAACTTTGTCTGTCAGAGTCCCTTCGTGTTGGCCTGGACTTTAGAGAAGTAGATACCAAACAGGAGAGGACCCAGGACCGAACCCTGTGAGACTCCACTCGTGGCTGGGTTCTGTGAGCCAGTTTGTGACCCATCTCGTGATATAGGGGTTGCTGCCTAGCTTAGTAAGTTTTTCAGTGATGTACTGAGTAGAACTGGGATTGCAGAAGGGCTAATGTTATGGTTAGCACACATAAGTAAATTTCTGCGGGACAAAAAGACAAAAGGGCACAGAACACACAACACCAAACATGTACAACACTGATTGTATCCCCTTACTTAACCCTTACACAAACCATAACCGAAAACCACTTGACCATCCACACCAACTGCTATAACATGATCTTGAACATCTTCACAACCACCTCTTTTTCATTCAAATGTTAATTTTCCTGCACACTCTTTACCTATATTATGCATAATTTTAATTCAATTCTATGTGATTCACACAAACTTGCATCCACTCATTTGTGCATTCTCTCTGTTTTACACCAGCAAAATGTTTTCATTCAAATGAGTATTCAACCTTTTTAATTGCAACCAGTAAAATAGTTTGTAGTGTTATATAATTAAAGTATTTTTGAAGACTTTAAAAATTAAATAATTCCTTTTCTAATATGAGACTGTTGAGAGTTTCGGAAAATATGAAATATATTTACATATTATATATTTTTTTGATGGAACTGAAACCTAAAGGTACAAAGAAGGAAGTACTCAGTGACTATGTGTGCAGTATCTGCATGGAGATATTTCTTGAACCTGTGACTTTGCCATGCAACCACACGTTTTGTTACACCTGCTTTGAGTATACTTTGGAGAAGACCACATTGTGTTGCCCACTTTGCCGGCATCGTTTTTCATCCTGGGCAAGGCATCATTCCACATGGAACACCCGGATTAATCATGAGCTCTGGAAGTGGATACAGCAAGAGTATCCAGAACAGTGCAGGTGCAGAACCAGCAGTCTGGATGTGGAACTAGAAGTTTGTGAGTATTTGTACTGTTTAGGCCTTTAAAATGCAAATTCCAAATTGCACCAAATATTCTGAAGTCTGCTGTCTTATAATGGTTACTTGTTTATGATAGTTTGCAATATTAGAAGTAAAATATAAACATAATGATGAATTACTAATTTTTTTGTTGGTAATCTTGAAACACTCCATGCATTTTCAGTCCCTTGATATTTCAAGCAGAGTACTGTTTTCTTTCAACTGAGGGATCATGTGAAATGAAAAAATTAAACTGGCCTTACATATGAGTTCTTGCAACAGACAGATAGGCTCGTAGTTTGCAACTAGGCAACAGACCATTTAAAACATTTGAAGCTTAGCTACTGCAGTCTCACTGGTACATACAATTACATTTTCCCCTGTCTATAAGGAATACAAGGCTAGGTCTGAGGCAGATTTATAGTCATCCTTCCATTCTTCTACATTATGTGAAAAAGCAATACCGCTATATTTCCAAAGTATCCTTCAGCAAAAACAAAATAGCGTAACAATCAGGATAAGAACTGCAAGGATACACCACGAGAAGTGAAGATAAAAAACTCTGGCTTTATTCCAAACGACACATGAAGTAAAATAAAATAGAGATAAACGCTTTCGCGTGCACTGTGCACGCTTCATCAGATCTATTTAAACATTAATAAAATGCTTCTTATATAGTAAACAATGACCAATAGAAAGCAACCACCAATTAAACTAATTAGATTAATACTTAATCAATTTGTTAGTATCCCAATCATGATGCAAAGCTAAAAAGAAACAATGTATAACATGGTATTTGCTGTACATCTTCAATTCACTACTTTCAGCATAAAAACTAGCTTGATGTGTGTTTATTGGCTCCCATAGATAAAACAATATACAAGGGAACAATCCTAATCTATAATTCATGAACACCATCAGCTGTTAATGTTGTAAAGTTCTTCTAAAAGAAGACGTAGCTCTTGAGATTCCAAGTCCCAATGAAACTATCTATTATGTGTTTCTATAAAATGTTTATAATTATTATTAACTTCATGCCACGCTTATCTAAACCAACCTTGGCTTCTTAACATAAAACTTTAAACTAATTTACAATGCACCAATATATGGAAAAGTATCAATCTAAGTATGCCGTGGCATTACAAAGAAATTTTTGTGCTCACAGCATACTGCTAGCACAGTCTTTTTTTTAAAATCTTGCTGTCATGAAGCGAAAACATGAAAACTGTGTCTTAATTATGTGGATTTGCTTCTAAATATTTAAACATTATATAAAAAATATATATAAAAATATATAAAAATATGTGAAATGTATAAAATGTAATAATCCTAGCAACAAATCAACTATAAATGATCCATGTCTCTAAACCACTAATAAATAATAAAGGCTATCTATTAAATATAAATATAAATGTACAATCTCTTGAAATTTAGTTCTTAGATTTTATTTTAAAAACCGCTAGTCTCACTTGTCAATAATGAACCATAATGGCCCAACATGCAACATTGGGCTATTTCAAGTTAATCGCATAAATTTATATTAAGATACATTAGTTAGCTGTCAGAAATGAAATTAATGTTCAGAACACAATGTATGCACGATCAAAATGTTTCTGGCGACTAGCCCCATTGGTTCAAATAAAGCAAAACATAACGGCATCACGTCAAACCTTAGAATATCACAATTCAATCACAAAAATATATAGAGATATGTGTATCCAAATAATATCAATATTAAAGTCTATGTTCATGAAGCAATACATGCCCAATCAACTAATAACATGTTGCCTATCGTGAAGCAAAGACATATAAACTGTGGCTCAATAAAATCTGAACGTGTCATTTTTATTTCAAATGCCATGTAAAGAAACGAACTGCTGTGTAAAGAATGTAAGTAATGCTGGTACCTAATCCTATCTAGAATATTCCATGCCCCCATCTACCTAAACATTGAATGTTCCTTATTTCCATGATTAAGTGTGTAAAAGTATATAAAACACCATAAAATAATCCAGCAGTAACATTCAGTCAAAATATCAAGAATACAAATCAAAACGAAAATCAAAACAAAAACAAAATATATTACATATACTTAATAAACCTAGTCAGATAAAACATGATCTGGGTTGTCCTTTTGTTTATGATTTTCTAACAGTAATCTATCATGCATCAAGGAAACGATCTAGCTGAAAATGTAATATAATACTGAACTATAATGAAATAATTAGATCACAATCAGCTGGCTGCTAGAAGACCTGTATATATAGTCACACTATGGGCTTGTATAATGAGTCAATAAAAATAGAAATAATGAGTAACAGGAACTCATGACATCTCAAGTTATAATTATATATATAGTGTCAAAAATGTCAATTTATGATACTGTAAATAGTACTAGGCTCATTGCAACTAATGAACATATCACAATATTTCATCTTTATGAAAAGATCTAAAAAATGGTCTATGACCCATAAAGATGATGTTATAAATAACCGTAATATTAATTTCATAAGTCATCATGACGCATTAGTACTGATGCTGCTACAATGCTGTGAACATCTTTAATGTCTCATGACAAGTTAAGAATTAAAGGCTAGAAACTAAACAGATTTCCTATAGTTACCACCTACCAAAATCAACCTAAAAACACTATCTCTGTTCCAAAATAGGTTTTAGGGAAATGTAATTATTAATTCCTGGTTCCCTATGTGCCCCAGACCTAAGGATCTAGTCTAGTTCTAGTTTCGCTAAATGATTGATGTTGTCCCCCATTCTAATATTCATTTTCAATACTTGCAAAACCCTAAACTTGAATTCATGGGTTGGATTTAGGTTAATGTGTCTGGCTAGGGCATTTAGTTCGTTGTTCTTACGGATATCATAAATATGATTGTAGATACGTTCTTTTAATTTTCTTTTAGTTAGCCCAATATAAAAGGCTTGGCAAGATGTACAATTTGCCATATAGATCAAATTTGTACTATTGCAATCAGTATACCCTCTTGGTTTAAACTCAAAGAAACCTTCTGGGTGTCTATAGCATTGTGTAGTTGTAATAAACTTGCACATATTGCAATTCATGCAAGGAAAAGTACCCCATACTGCATGATTACTATCTCCCATATTGTTACTTGGGTCCTTCGAGAATATATCCTTCAGATTATCACATGTCCTAAAAACAAACACAGGTTTATGACCCACTAGAGCTCTGAGATCTTCTGTCATGGTTAATATGTTCCAATGCTTAGTTATTATTTTTCTAATATCAGCATTGTCATTTGAGTACTTCATGCAGTAGGCAATCTTATCATTATTATTTCCCCAACTATTGTGTTCCATTATATATTTAGGAGTCTTGTATCTAATGTCTTGTCTCGTCATTATTTTATCTTCTAGGATCGGGTTGTTAGTGTTTATTTCTGGAGATGAAGGTATAATACTCTCTCTTATTCCCTTTACTAAATTCAAATTATAGCCTCTTTCTGAAAAAATATGTTCCATATTGTCTGCTTCTTCCTTGAGTATCAAAGAGTCTTGACAGATCTTAATTAGTCTAGAGAAGTGACCTTTCACTATCCCTGTGAAGGTATGCCTTGGGTGCATACTACTCTGTTCTAAGATACTATTTTTCCAGCATCTCTTTCTGAAGAGTTTGGAAGTTAGAGCACCTTCTTTGTTAAAATATAAATTCACGTCCAAGAAATTAATGCTTACTCTGGAATATTCTAAGGTAAATTTAAGAAATTCTGTGGTTGATTCTAAGTAGAGGACAAATTCCTGCAATTCCTCTGTTGTCCCCACCCAAAATAACACCACATCGTCAACAAATCTTCTGTAGAAACATATTTTTCTCATCCAAGCATTATTAAATAGATATGTTTTTTCCCAAAAATATAGGACTAAGTTGGCATAAGAATTTGTGCATGGGGTGCCCATGGTGACACCCCATGTCTGCAAATAATACTTGTGATTAAATATGAATACATTGTTGTACAACACGATATCTAACAATTGACTAATCAAAATTTGTCTATCTGCAGAAAATCCACTTTCTTTAACCATTAGTTCTCGAATGGCTTGCAACCCATATTCACTGGGTATGCAAGTGAACAGGTTACAAACATCCAGTGTAACCAGTATTGGCTTATCTAAACCTGTTTTATCTTGTTGGAACAATTCTGTGTCTTTCAAGAGATGTTGTGTATCTTTCAAAATGGTATCAACCCTATCAACAATAGGTCTCAACATTTTTTCTAAAAATGTTGACAGGTTATAAGTGGCCCAGTATCTCCCAGAGACTATAGGTCGCATTGGTATAGGGCTGATGCCCTTGTGTATTTTAGGTAGGCCCTTTAGCATAGGTATGAGAGGTTCTTCTATATGTAAAAACTCATACATTTCACTGCTGATTTGGCGACACATAAGTAGATCATACAAATTGTCACTTATGTTATTGATTATATTCACAACCTGCTCTGTATCCAGTTCTCTATAAGTAGTGGTAGAGCTAAGAGAAGTTTCAATAGTACTAATGTACTCAGCTCTATTCAACAGTACAACACCCCCTCCCTTGTCAGCCGAGGTGATTATAATGTCTTTGTTGTTCCGTAATTCTTTAAGTGAATTAAATTCACTTTTGTCTAAATTACAAAATTTGTTACTAACATGCTTGGATGAATAGAACTTATACAGATCCCTTTCACAAGATTTAACAAAACATTCTACCATAGGTGGTAGCTGAGGAGAGAAAGTGCTTTTTCGTTTAAACTCATATGCCATGACATTGTTATCACTAGCATGCAAAGGTTTCTTATTTGCAAAAAACATTCTTATAGCAATCCTCCTAACAAACAATCTTAAGTCAATGAAAGTTTCTGCTGGTATGCTTGGTTGTGAGGGAATAAAATTTAGCCCTCTATTCAGTAATGACAAGTCAGAGTCAGATAAAATATGACGAGAATAATTAAACACCAAGTCAGTCAATTCAGCGCTTTTTTCTGTTGCCCGTACCTGTCCTGTGAGTATTTTCGTTTCCTGGGGCCTCGGCTTGTTGATCTCCCTCTGGGGAAACGATCGGTCCTGATCGGAAAAGGGGCATCAATGGACCTGTTAGCAAGAGTGTTAATTCGTCTAATCGTGCCTGTCCTTTCCGGATCATCAGCATGGAACAACGCTAGCTGATTCGGGGGCGGTGTATTGATGTCCAGAATCTCTGTAGTAGGTTGCCCTCTCAAGTCACTCGATTCAGTAGTGTTAGACGCAGCTCCGGTCAAAGGCGCCAAATTCAAAACACTGATTCTTCCGGTTTCCGGTTCTTCAACTCGTGAATGAGTATTGTGATTGAATCGTGAATTACTATTGTCATTGTTTCTGGGCCAAACAAAGATGTTGCCCATTTTAAAATCTTGAACATCTCTGGTTAGCTTACGTTGTTTTACATTTTTCAGTTTATCACTGTAAATGTTAATCTGAGCAGAAATATTATTAAGTTTCCTGATACATATCTCGGACTTAAAGCGTTCTATTATGCTTTTATATAGTGTATCAGTTCTTTTCTGTAAATCATACTCAATCGGTTCAAAATGCTCCAATAATAGATTAATATATTTAAAGCCTAGTTCCAAGTTCATATCCTGCCATTTTTTCAACAAACCGGGATAAAGTTGACCATACGTGGGCATGCACAGTACGCGCATGCCCCTCGGTATAACTTTGAAATGAATGCAGGCTTGTAGATGTTTCTTTTGCCAAGAGAGTCTCTGCAATTTGTACAAATTATTCTCTAGCTCTTTTGTTAAATCATAAAACTCATTAATGTTATCATCAGACCCATTCATTGTAGGTCTTGTGCTCACCGTTTCCGAAAAGTTCAGTGCCAACAACGGATTGTTTTTCTGCGGTAGAAAGGCATCGATGTTAAGCATATCCAGTTCCTTTACTGGATTGTAATCTAGTTCCAAGTCTCCCTTCTCCATAGCGTGAAAATAGCGATACAAGTAACAGAAAGCAAAATGTGAAAAAGCAATACCGCTATATTTCCAAAGTATCCTTCAGCAAAACAAAATAGCGTAACAATCAGGATAAGAACTGCAAGGATACACCACGAGAAGTGAAGATAAAAAACTCTGGCTTTATTCCAAACGACACATGAAGTAAAATAAAATAGAGATAAGCGCTTTCGCGTGCACTGTGCACGCTTTATCAGATCTATTTAAACATTAATAAAATGCTTCTTATATAGTAAACAATGACCAATAGAAAGCAACCACCAATTAAACTAATTAGATTAATACTTAATCAATTTGTTAGTAGCCCAATCATGATGCAAAGCTAAAAAGAAACAATGTATAACATGGTATTCGCTGTACATCTTCAATTCACTACTTTCAGCATAAAAACTAGCTTGATGTGTGTTTATTGGCTCCCATAGATAAAACAATATACAAGGGAACAATCCAAATCTATAATTCATGAACACCATCAGCTGTTAATGTTGTAAAGTTCTTCTAAAAGAAGACGTAGCTCTTGAGATTCCAAGTCCCAGTGAAACTATCTATTATGTGTTTCTATAAAAAGTTTATAATTATTAACTTCATGCCACGCTTATCTAAACCAACCTTGGCTTCTTAATATAAAACTTTAAACTAATTTACAATTCTTCTACATTAGATTTGAAAATAATGAGGAACATGCATAAAGAACATTTGCTCAAGTATCTCTTTGCTTTTTTGTGTGGATGAGCTTTTACAGTAATCACTTTGGGATCCTCCCCTTTGGTTGTATGTAGGTTAGTTGATGTGTGTGAAACAAACAGGCAGACCTGCCATATCATGCTGTCAGTGAAATAGACTCCGGAATGAACCTGAAAGTTCTGGAAGAGGCATCCTTGAGTAAGAAAAAAAAAGATAAAGTAGCCTGAGACGTGTTCTCTCTTATTTGAGTTGGGTTACATAAAGCTCTTGCCAAAGCACTAGGACCTTGGCGATTGGGTTGTTCACTAACATATGTAATGAGAAAAGCTTGTAACACACCCTAGTATGTTAGGAACTCACGTGACAGTGATGTGCCTGCTCCACCATGATGTCATTTCACTTGAGGTGGGGCTTCAGAATGAAAAGGTCATCCTTAGCAGAATGATAGCAGCCTGAAGGATCTCCTTACTTAGGCTTTGCTGGGTTAAAATGCTATAATTTCTGACTTTACCAGTTATTGATGATTTTAGCATTTTTTGAATTGTCAGTTTTCATCCTCTTCAGATAAATAGCATTGGCATGTTAACAGTTATATGAACCACTTTGTGCATTTCTTCTTATAATAATAATTACAAGTTTCCTAGCTGGACTGATTTTAACCAGTCACCTCTTGCTCACTGAGGGCATACATCCTCTTCAGCAACTGTAATTAATCTTAGTAGAACCTTTGATCTTTCTCTGGGGAGGATTCTTAATGTAGTGTTTCTAATAAATAAGCCTCTAATTGCCAGTGTTGTCCACCATGTAGACTGCTTTTTGTGCAGTCAGAGGTTCTCCTACATGTGGGTAGTTGGTACTTCTCTGGTGGCAGCTGGCATGTATCCCATATAAAGTAACGTTATCCAGTGCCATCCCATATAAAGTAACGTTATCCAGTGCCATCTTTTGTTCTTTTTACTCCTCCATAAACTGCTAATAACTTAACTTTTTTTCCCATTTGTATTTTGTTGGGCATTTTGGCCTGTTTGATAAGCACTAAACTTTTTTTACGTTTTCCCTTCTACAGTCTCAATCCATTTACTTTAGACTTATAATTGTTGATGTAAATAATTTGCTGTATGTACCTGTCTTGTAATTATGTTTGTTTTTTTCTGAGAAATGCAACTGTTGTTTTTCGGAGAACTGTCTGAAATTCACTTGTTAATAAAAATGTACAATGATGGAGTTTTTCTCCCTGGCCTGCTCTGAAAAATGGGCCCTGCCCAGTCAGACTTCTCCAGTCAACAAAGGCAAATAAATAAATTTATATTATTTTCCACATCTTGAACAAATACTTCATTGCTTTTAATAAACTGTATAATAACTTTTCTTCTGATGTTGATAAATAAAATGCTTGTTGTAGATAATAATCTGTGAAGACATACACCATTTGTTTTTATGTGGGAATTAATTACTGCATGATATGATTGTTGGGGACTCTGTAACCTGATTAAGAAAGCCAATAAAATAATGAAATTTAAGCAGACAATTGTTTTGCCATGAGATATTATTGCCCACTGAAGTTGAGCAGTAGGTATGTTTGTGTAGCGCACTCGCAGGTGTAGCTGAAGTAGATATGGGTTCCTTCCTACCTGACTCTGGTGACACCCCTATTAGGCCCAACACACCAAGGTGGCAAGAATGACAGATTTTGTTCTAGGTGACACATCTAGTTTAAAAGGCAATAGCACATCCACAAACGAGTTATTTCAACAGTGCACCAGTTAGCAATAAGGCAAGGTGAGATATGCATGCAATGAAACCATACATCCACCCTCTTCCCCAGAACTCAACAGAAAAAGGTCTTGACATTCAAACATGCATGCAGCAATAAAAACATGGGAAAAAATGCAATGTCATTAAGCAATAAAAGAGTTATAATACAGCAATACAGATATAAGAAAATGCAATGTCATTGAGTAGCAAAATTCTTGAAGGCAGCAGTACTAACACGAGCAAAATGCAATGTCATTGAACAATGAAGATTTATAATACAATACAAATATGAGAAAATGCAATGTCATTGAGCAGCAACATTCTTGAAGGCAGCAGTAATAACATGAGCAGAATGCAATGTCATTGAACAATGAAGATTTATAGTGCAACAATACAAATATGAGAAAATGTAATGTCATTGAGCAGTACTAACACCCTCAACCCCCTTGATCAATTCTAAACAGACCAACTATGAAACACTCTATTATACCCTATTCACTGGCCAGTGACAAGTTACAGTCTTGCTGCCAGCATGATGGGGCCCAAGTTGTAGCTCATATGGATCCCAGTTATTTGTAATCCGCAAAGCATTGGGGGGGATCCACAATCTTATAAAAATATAAAATGATGGCCAAAGCCTCTCACCACACCATCCAGAATATCCTAGTGACCAGGCACCGTGGTTCCTCTGACGAGAAAAGTAGAAAAATCACCTGCCAGAACTCTGGTAATCATCTATGGCTTCTCTGTACTAGGCCCAAAGGAACTCCTTTCTTGCTGAATCATATGCAGGCATGGAACTACTGGTTTCAGACTTCTCTCCCAATTCCACAAAATACCATCCTCCAGGATTTCAGCAAAAGACAGACACAATCTGCTGCTTTACTTCCCTGTCCCCAAAGCACTAGAAAAGAAAATCCAGTCATGCTGCAAGACCCTTTTTCTCTTCAGCTCCCTGTTTCAGTCTTCTGTCCTTCAGCTAGTGTTCTAGTCTCCCCTTTCACTTTCGAAATTGTCTTTTTCTGAAAAGTCCTCCACCTTGTGGTGTAATGAAAAACTATAGTCTATTACTTCTACAATGAAATACAGTGGGAGCTACATTTGTTTTATATCCTTTTAAGTCAACATGCTTGTAGACTGTCACTTTTTGTTTTTCTGCATACATGAAACAACTGAAGTTGAATTTGATTTAAGTATGTAAGAGTACTCAATGAAACTGAAAGCTGGATGCTTAGAAATAGAATTTAACATTGAATAATGTAGAAATTGGCAGACTAAGAGCATTGTGCATGCAGTGATGGCTTTTTTTTGTAGAGCACAAGAAAGTAATGTTGTATTAGAAAATGTCATCATCATCATCATCATCATTATCATCAACCCCCTTTTTCCACTTTTTCCACTTGGGGTCAGGGTGTCGTGCTGTCAACATCTCTCTTGATTCAATGACACACTCTTGCCTTCTTCGACATTCATGTCTGACTGTCACAGATCTTCTCTTGCACAATCCATCTACCTCTTTGCTGGGTGCCCTTGCTCCTTTTACCTTCTTCCTGTCTGTCCCAAATCTTCTTCACCAGATTGTCATCTGCTTTTGTGTACATATGCCCAAACCACAGTAATCTGTTCTCTTTGATCTTTTCTGTAATTGGAGTTACATTGGCTTCTGCTCTTATGTCCTCATTTCTTCCTCTTCCAACAGTGTGTATCCTACTGCCCATCTCAGAAACTTCATTTCCATCATCTCTAGCTTCCTCATTTCCTCTGACTATACTGTTGTGGTTTCTGTACCATACAGTAGTACAGGTTGCACCACTGCTTTGTGCACCTTACTTTTCCGCTTCTTTGACATTCTTCTGTCATATACTATCCCTGGCACTCTAGTCCCTCTGAATCTAGCTTTCACCTCTTCATTCAGACTTTCCTTCAACTCAACTACCCCTCCGAAGTACTTGAAGCTATTAACCTGTTCCACTTTCTTCCCTTCTATTTCAGTTCTCAGCTTCTTCTGATTTCTACAATTTGCAGCCATTACTATTGTCTTATCTGTACTTAGTTTCATCCTATGTGCCTTAACTTATTTATTTATTTGACATTTGTTAACTGGGTTAGTCTGACTGGATAAGAAGCCCTTTTTCAGCAGAGGCCCGAGGAGAAAAGCTCCAAAGCAAACAACAAAACATATATTGCAATAGAGCATAGTTAAAATAATAACATGGTTATTAATAATAACATGGAAGATATATAGTACACTAACAGTAAACAACCTTCTAAACAAAGTCTTAAGATAGTTTTATACAAACAAAGAGTATGAATGAAGTTAAATACTTTGTCAGCTAAAAAAAAACAAGTTAAAGAAATGACAGGTAGTTAACATTTGACAATAAACAGTTTATGTTTTTTTGTAGATTGTCAGCAGGAAGAATAAAATGAAATAGGGGTAGAGTTACCATATCACAGTATTGATAGAGATAAAGGAGGAAGAAAGGATGAGGAGGAATAGGTCAGGTTGGAATGTGACAGGGACAAGACCATGCTTTTAGCATGTAATCGTTTAGGATTTTTTGAAGATGAAACTACTAGTGGTAGCTCCTAGGTCTGGCAGTAGTTTATTCCAGGAGTTAGCAACTGAATGACTATACAGAAGTTTACCTTTTTGTTTCTTGGGCTTATAAATTTCCAGGAGATGTTGGTCTGCACTACGGTGACAGCGTTTGGGAGTGCAGGGAGAGATTAGGGTAGAGAGAGCAGGGCAGAGGGATGGATTAGTTAGAGTAGAGTGAGTGAGGTAGAGTTGTGGAAGTAAGATTTGCATTTGAGCTTCTGGCCATTGAAGGTTTTGTAGGGCAGGGCAGTGGTGGGAGTGGTATGGAAGGCTTGCAGCAAATCTATCGATTTTATTGTAGGTGGATTCAAGTTTGGACATGAGGTTGGTTTGTAGATTAGTAAGTATAGGTGCAGCATAGAAGAGAGTAGGCAGTAGAAAAGCTTGTGACAGAGAACATTTTGTGTCCTTGGTCAGGTATTTTGTATTCCTCTGTAATAGGCCTAGTTTTTGGTGTGTTTTTTGATGGCCTGAAGGATGTGGATGTCAAACTTAAGTTGGTTGCTGATAACAACACCAAGGAGTTTGGTATGAGTTTTGACTGAGATGGTAGTATTACTGAGAGATGAGACTGAGAAGGAGATTTTACAATGTTGTAGAAATTTAGGGAGGAATAGAAGAAGTTTTTTTTTTTGGATTTAGTAAGAGCTCATTGCTATTTAGCCATTTTTCCACAGATAGAAGTGAGACTTAGGTAAGGAACAGAAGGTGGGGGAGATTGTTGGAACAGGGTATGATAGTGGAATCATCAGCATACTGGATAAGAGAGGTGTCTGGGGAGGCTATGTAAAGATTGTTTGTAAAGTTGTTAAAGAGGAGGAGCCCTAGTATCGATCCTTGGGGTACACCAGTGTGAACAGGCAGAAAAGGAGAGGAGGCAGATAGACTCCTGTCTGTCAGATGGCTGTCAGAGAAGTAACTGATGAACCAAAGTATAGTAGACTGTGAGAGATTAAGATTTTTAAGTTTAGATAGAAGCAGAGTGTGGGAGACAGTGTCAAAAGCTTTGGATACATTGAGGAAGAGACAAGAAACTAGTTTGTTTTCATCACAAGCTTTGGCAATGGTCTGTGTAAAATTTATGAGAGTGGTGGCAGTGCTGTGATGAGGTGTTAAGAGGTTTTAAAAGGTAGTCAAGGATTTGTTTATGTATACATTTTTCCATTATTTTGGAGGGGGAGACAGAATGGCAATGGGGCAATAACTGGAGGTGTCAGTAGAGATTCCTCCTTTATGAAGGGGAATAACATAAAATTTCTTCCATATTTTGGCTTTGGTATTTTCAAGGATGGATTGATTGATAAATATGAAGATGGGGTAGGCAATGGCATTAGCAGCAATTTTGAGATATTGAGGGGGGGGGTAAGTTGTCAGCAAGGTTTAAGTTTAGTGAGAAGAAGTCTGATATATGCAGTGGGAGTGCATTTCAGAGAGAAGGTTGAGGCAGGGGAGGTGGGAGTGGGATCAATAGAAGAAAGATTTGCAGTTTTATGTTTAGTAAGATTTTTGATTGAGTCGATGAAGAAGGTGTTTATAATAGAGTAGCAGTATTAAGGTCAGAGCTTTTTGAGCAGGGACTAATTGTAGTAGGTTTTCCTGGATAAAGGAGCTTATTAATATTGTTCCAGAATAATCAGGGGTTAGAGATTAGTTAGTGGTTTATGATAATATTGTCTTTTGTCATTGTCAATGTGTTTTTTGGTACGGTTCCTAAGTTCTCTGTAAGTTTGAAGATAGGGTGACAGTTTAGTTTTTTCCAAATCTTCCAGGCTCTATCTCTTTGTAACATAAGGCTATGAGTGGATTGTGATAGCCAAGGTGAGAAGTTAATGTTTAGTCTAATTTTTCAGATGGTGGCTAGGGAGTTTAAAGTATTTAGGAAGATTTCATTAAATTCGGAGACAGACTCATCAAGAAGAAGGTTGTATAAGAAGGACCAGTTGAAGGAGGAAAGTATATTGTTGAAGGTAGTAGGATTGAAGTTGGATAGTTTGCAACAGTCTTTGAGAAGGTGGAGTCTGTGGTGTTGAGGAGAATGTCTATAGACTAGGGTAGGAAGATGGTCACTGAGAGAGTCTGTGAGAGTACAGGGATTGTGATATAGGTTTGGTTTGGAAGTGAGAATCCAATCAAGAATTGTGCCAGTGTTAGAATGTTTATTACATCTCATAGGAGAAGAGATGAGTTAAGAGAAGCCATAGAAGTTTATGAAACTATGGGGAGTGGAAGAGTCTATAGCAGTCCAGTCAATATTAACATCACCCAAGATAATGGTCTCATAGGTGATGTTATCAGACATCCATGAGAGGAATTGCTGTAGGATAGGAATGTTATTCCCAGGGGGATGTAGATGGCAGCAACAGCAAGATTTTTGTGATTAAGTTTACAGTTAACTACAAGAGTTTCAGCTGTGTGAAAGGAGGGGTGTGGTAATAGGGTAAAGTCAGAGTTGTTCTGCGTATGGAATGGCAACATCTCCCCCATTTTTGGATTGATGATTGAGTCAGAAAATATTATAGCCTGGGGGGAGAACTTCTGAGTCAGAGATATGTGGTTGTAGCCATGTTTCAGACAGAGTGAGAATGTCAAGGGTATACTGAGTGACCAGGGAGTGCAGAGAGTTTACTTTATTGGTTATACTTTGTATATTAAGAGAGATTATGGTTAGATTTTTGGAAGGTGGGAGGTTAGTAGCATCTAGAGAAATAGCATGAGGGAAATGGTGGATAGAGTAGGAGAAGATGGAGAGATTATGGGGCTGACATGAATAGTGTGAGTAGAAGAAATGGTGAGTGGCCCAGGATTAGGATGAATGTCACCAAAACATAGTAAGTTAACAATGAAAAATATCTTAGCGATTGTAATAGGGTAATAGGTGGGGTACTTGACTATCATTTTATAAGATGTGAGTGGGAGGATTTTAACTTTGTGATAGGCATTAGTGCTATTAGAGAATAGTGGTGGAGCAATAGCGTAATTGGTAGGGGGTTGAACATCAGTGTGGAGGTAGGGGAGGGTAGGTGATAGCACAGTTGTGGGGAAGGAACTGTGATAAGAGGTAGAGAGTGTTAGTACAGATAAGAAGGAGGTAAAGAAGAAGAGTAGGAGCATGTTTGAAAGGGGATTGGTATGTAGGCTACATAGAGAAAGGGGTAAAAACAGATACATGTAAGGAGACAACGTAATGTAAATGGGGAAGGGAAAAGTGGTGCGAGAAGGGAGTGCTGGCAGGAATTAAAGTGGAGAAAGACAGTTGGTTCTTGTGTGTAGAGATAGACAAGATGGGGAGCTATTGTAATGATAGAGGGGAGTTGGTATAGGTGGAGAAGGTGGAGGGTGGAGTCCTTTAGCGAGATAGAGGGTGTGGTTAATTAGGTAAAAGTAGAAAAGAAATTTAACTGGGTTGGGTGGGAATGGGGTAGGGTAAGGGAGCAGAGTGAGCCTGAGCAATGCAAGGGTGAACGGAGTGGGCTACACCATGATGTACATGGCCAGAGCAAACAAAAAAATCAGCTTCAAAATAGGAAAATCAGGTCAGTACTATAGCACAGTATACTAATCATAAACAGTAAAGCCCTTTGTCAGTCACACCTTTAGATTACAAGTGCTAATTTTCTGTAAATTGCAAAACAAAAAAAGCAAAATGGGCAACTTGTCAGCTGTATCTCCAGGAACAAATCACCACTCCAAGGTTAAAAAAGCCACGAAAATGTATTCCACAATAAAATATAATAAAAGGTTAGTGCTTTCGTTTAAATAAATGTTAAACTTCTTCAGACCCATTCTATAAATTGTATTTGTTTAAAAAGAAAAAATGCTTCTACTAAGTTTTCTACAGTAGAAAACAGTATTGGGTAGATTAGAAAAGTACAGCATGAGGGGGGAGGGAAGGGAGCTGTAGCGTCGGACAGTTGTGCACTCTAACAGAAAGGACCTGGCATAAAATTAACATTAGTTTTCTTTTGAAAATATAGAAATAAAACCATACTGGTGACAACCTTGTATACTGGTAGCCAATAGTCAGTGACTTTAACGCTGCAGATGTGTTTTTCTTGGTTTGGGTGTACAGTGGACCGAGGGAGAGAGCGCAATGTCAAAAACACACAGGGGAACTGTAAAAGGAAGGTAAATGTCATTAGAAATCAGAAAAACAAAATAGAAGGAGCAAAGAGGAAAAGATGGTATATGGAAGGGAATGGGGATAACTTAAAGTAGTCAAGGAGAGAGGTAGAGCAGGGAGAGGTGGAGAAGAAGGAATATCAGACAACAAGAGCAGCAGAGACTTAGTTTAAACTGAATACAGTATGCACCAAAACACCAAAGAAACGCATCGGTAACAGTCCCAATTTAGAAATAGTTAAGCAGCCACATCTGGAATGTACTAACTGAGTCAACAAACATAAGTTACAGTGTCTAAGTTGTTGCAGAGGAATTATGCAATACTTAAGAGTGTACTGTCATCAGATGCTCAAGATCAACATATATCAAGCTCCACTGTTATAGTATCACTTATAGTGAAAAAACAGCAGAGTCAATAAGAACTTAATTACAATTTAGAAATAGTTACAGTTACAATTACAATTTAGAAATAGTTAAGCAACTACATCTGAAATGTACTGAGTCAACAAACATAAGTTACAGTGTCTAAGTTGTAGCAGAGGAATTATGCAGTCCTTAAGACTGTACGGTCATCAGATGCTTGAGATAAGCAAACAGCATGCCCTAAACATTTATCACGCTCCACTGTTACAGTATCACTATAGTGAAAAATCAGCAGAGTGAACAAGAACTTAATTACACAATTACACTATGAATGCAGCAGGGAACCTATAATTATAGAATATGTACTTAACAAACATAAGTCATACATGCGCTAGAAAAGGACTTAGATAGTAACATCTTACAGCTCACAAAATTCGAAGAGAGCTTCTGCAGTCCATTCCCCTATCGTTTGCTTAAGTTCTTGCTCAGAGTCTGCCTATAATGCCACATCATCTGCATACAGCACCTTTGTTGATCTGTCCCCTCTGACCTGTTTGCTAATGTAATCCATCACCAGTATGAACAGCAGTGGGCTCAGAGCTGAACCCTGATGCACACTCACTCCCACTGGGAACCCATCTGTGAGACTGAACACTGTCTGTACTTCAGCCATTGGATGTTTTTACATAGCCTGCACTAATTCTACCAATGTTTTTGTGACTTTGAACCACTGCAGGACTGCCCAAATCAGTGTTCTTGGGACCTTGTTGTATGCTTTCTCCAAGTCCCAATTGGACTGTTTCTTCATCTGTAGCTTCTTCTCAACTGTCTGTCTCACTGCAAACATTGGGTCAGTTTTGCTGCATCTTGATCTGAATCCGAATCATTCATCTTACTTTCTATTCTTTTGTGCATCTGTTCATCAGTCACCATCTCCAGAACTTTCATGCAGTGACAGGAGTTTGATAGCTCTGTACTGCCCACAGTTGTGAATGCCCCCTTTGTTCTTGTACACTGGCATGAGTATGGTTATTCTCTAGTTATCTGGGGTACACCTTTCTGTCCACACTACTGAGTATCCTCAGGAGCCATTTCTCTCCTATCTCAACCAGTAACTTTATCATATCTGCTGTGACCTCATCTGTGCCTGCTGCTTTCCCTGAGTTCGTTTTCCTTAGTGCTGTTCTTACTTCTTCTAGGATGGGCTCCTCTTCCCTCATTATAGGCTGTGTCTGAGCAGTACTGCTTCTGTGGGTTTTTTTTTAATTTAGAAGCTGCTGGACGTACTCCTTCCATCTGCCTCTGATGTCCTGTGGACTAGTGAGCAGGTTGTTGCTGGCATCCCTTATGAAGGGTGTCTGATTATCTTTAGCTTTATCTTTCTGTCATTGCCTTGCAACCTGATATAGTTTCTCTGTGCCACCTACTGAGTCACTTTCCAGAAGCTGGTAGAATGCCTGTGATCTCTGTTCTTTGCTATTGCAACTCCTTTCTTAGCTTCTTTGTTAGCCAGCCCGAATTTCTTCCAAGCCTGGTCCGTCTTTTCTATGTCCCACTTTTTCTTGCACTCTTTCTTAGACTTCTACATCCCACCACCTGCTTCCCTTCTGTACCTTATTTCCATACCTGGCTCGGCCACATATCTGTTCTGCAGTCCTCACACATGCTGTTTTGAGGCACTGCCATTCTTCTTTAGCTCCACCTATTTCCTCCTCTTCTTGGGCCCCGAGTAATTCCTTGAGCAATTGTACTTTCTCTGCAGTCAACTTCCAGCTCTTCAGTCTGGTCTCTATTGACCTTAGAGCCTTCTCTGATCTTAGATCCAACCTTGAACATCTTGGAAAAAGCCATTATGGAAGATGTATATAGGTTGAAAGCAAGAGAATGGCACAATCCCATGATACAAAATTTGAGTGAGAAGGAAAATGAAGTCTTGAAAGTGTTGAGAAATGATAAGGCACTACTGTGACCAGACAAAGGGGGTGGTATGGTTATATATGACACCCTTCAATATTCACAGAAAATTTTCGAAATGTTAAATGATTCGTTTACTTATTCACCATCCTCTATTAATGAGATACATATTAGTCAAAGGAGGATTGACTTTTATCTAGAGGAATATTTATTAGAGGAAAGGATATCATCAGATTTATACAATTTCTTGAAGGTAAAGAATTCAGTAGTGGCTACTATGTTTGGGATCCCCAAGATCCATAAAGGGCTTGGAAATTTGTCATTTAGACCAATAGTGTCAGGTCGGGGGTCTAAGACTTACCCCTTCGGAGTAGTGATAGATAAATGGTTGAAAAAAAAACAAGTTTTGAATGCAGAACATTTACTCAGGGATTCATGAGATTTTCTGGGGAGGATTGAAAAAGAATTATGGGACAAAAATACACTTTTTTTTACCATCGACATTGTAGATTTGTACACCTCAATTCCAAAAAAAGAAGGATTGGAATGGTTCAATGAGAGTTTACATAAGAATACCAAACTTATGGATGACAAGATAGATTTAATTATTGAGTTTATGGAGATAGTGTTGGACCACAATTACATATTCTTTGAAGGAGAATATTTTAAACAACACAAGGGTGTAGCTATGGGGGCCTCTTGTGCCCCCATATATGCCAATTTAGTTCTACTTGAGTGGGAACATAACAGAGTTTTTAAGAGTGAGTTTTTTCAATACATGAATTTGTATGTAAGGTTCCTAGATGATATGTTTATTTTATGGAAGGGTCCAGAGAATAAAATCCAGGATTTGGTCAAGTATTTGAATGGAAGTACTGATTTTTAAGATTTACATATGAATACAAAGACAGTGGTATAAATTATCTAGACACCTACATTCAAAAGGTTACTAATACTTTACAACTAAGGTGTTTAGGAAACACACCTTTAGTAACTCTTATTTACAGTACACCAGTAGTCATCCCCCACATCAAAAAAGTTGTATAATTAAAGGGCAACTCATTTGGGTAGCCAGAATGACATCCAATGAGGAAGACGTGGATGAGGAACTGCTCAAAGTAGCCAACTTATTTAAAGAAAGGGGGTACCCCATTAAAATTATTTTAGATCATGTAAAATATGTAAGGAATGAGTGGGGAAAGAAATATAAGCCCCTATTAGGTAACCCATATACTATTACTGAAGACGAACAAAGTGAAGGGGAAGAAAATAAAGAATATGAAAGAGCTATGGTGGTTCCTTACAGTGGTAAAGCATACGAGGTGAAAAAATAGTAGAAGACAACTGGGCCATTTTAAGGAACGATCCAAAGTTGTGGGCGGTAGTGGGTTCTAAACCCACTTTTGTATACAAGACAGGAACAAATTTGAAAAAATGTTTTGAGGCAGTACCAAAACATAAGGGAAGGTACGGTACGATAAGATGTGGTACTTGTTCTCAATGTAAATATATATGTACAAAGGAGAGTGCTATTATAGCCAATTCTTTAAAAACATGGTTGAGATTTGATATGAGTAATTGTCAGACTACTAGATGGTGTATTTGGCTATGTGTAAATCCTGTCCCAGTTTCTATGTAGGTAAGACTGAGAGGCGGTTAAGGGACAGGATATATGAACACACATATCAAATATCCACTGGTAACATGAATAATGCATTATACAAGCATTCTATTTTATGCCCTAATTTTTCAGAATTTGATTTTGCTATATTAGAAAGAGTGTTGCAAAATCCAAGAGGAGGTGACTTTAGAAGTCACATTGAGGAAAGAGAGGTAAGGTGGCAGATTAAGTTACAGGCGAGTCAAGATTTAGGACTTAATGATAAGATTTCCGTCAAGCCCTTGTTACACAAAAAAGCAGATTTCATGAGATAATTCATATTTATAAGTTTTAGGTTTTACAAATATTATATACATATATTTTTATTATAAAGTACTATATTCTTGTATATTTATGGTTTTATACATGGTTGTATTAAAGAACATAGAGTTTTAGCAGTTTAATTTTAATGTAGGATACGTTGTATTTTAATTTGTATAAGGAATGTGTCTCTTTATGTAGTTAATTGTATGATGTCACTAATTATTTCAGTATTTAAGGGGAAATTTGTTAAGTTGTGATAGATTCTGATGAAATCCCTATTCTAAAGGGAAGAAAGCGCTCAATCTGAATTTGTGGATCTATTTACAATAACGTGGGACAATTTTGTGTATCTGGCTGCAGCAGTGTATTTTTTATTATTACTTCTCTGATCACTGCTTGCAGCTGATTGGAGAAACTGGTGGTTTATGCTGTGGGATGATTGTTTCACTGGGGATGGCTTTGCAATCATTGATTCTACCCTAGTGCCCTTGTGACTGTCTCTCTTTCTGAATCACGTGTTGGCTACTATCAAGCCATTTGCCAGAGAGAAATCTAGCCTGGCATCTCCTTCCTTATTCCTGTTAGCCCCCCATGTGGACCCAGGAAGTCCTCATATTGTGTTTCATCTCTTTCGATATGTGCATTCAAGTCAGTCCTGCAGGTCCTGCAACTGCCGTATGAATGCAGTCTTTTCCTCACTATCACAACCATGCTGTGAGGCATAGACTGAGATTATGAATAATGCCCTAGCATTATGCTGGAGTCTGATTGACATGAGTTTGTTACTAATTCTGATGACATCTCTCACTGCCTTCTGAAGCCTCTGTCACCACAATTCCCACACGATTTCTAGCCTGTCCTCCTCCTTAACAGTAGACTCTGGATCCCAAGCCATGCTGCTTTGTTGCACTACCCTTCCATCTTGTCTCATGGCTACATAGGATGTCCAGCCTCCTCTTTACCATTATACCATAAACTTCCAAGCTGCATCATGTCAGTGAACCTACAATGAGTGTAGCATTTCTTGGTTCATGTTTGACAGGTTGAGTGGTTTTATGTCGAGCTTTTGCTCAACAGAGCTATCTCAGGTAACTCATGCTGGGCACCATCCAGCCAGTAGCTTATTGACCCAGGGCAGCTGGGTTTAATGGCCCATAGGTGCACATGCACCCTTCTACTGTTAGCATGGATCCCTGGCATAGGTCAGAGTAGGTCTGATTCTCAACTCACTTATCACTAGCAAATACCCATGCCCATTTAGTGACATTAACCAACATGACCAAATCACCTAGAGCCATATTTTACACTGTCACATGGCTAGTCCTGCCAGGGCATGCAGTCTGTGATCTGTGTTCTTCTGTCTTGAGGATACTGTGCAGCACAGTAGACCCCAAAGCAGCTGGTGCCCACAGCTCCATTCATTGGTGAGTTTGAGATGGAAACACTCAGCATGTTTTTTTTTTCTGGAGGTGGGCGGAACCCTACAGAGACACAGGAAGAACATGCAAACTCCAAACAGACACTGGCCAGAATATAGGATTGAACCTTGTACCTTGTGCATTAGCAGTTATGCCAACTGTCTCTACTACAATGTATAGGAAAATGGTTTGGGCCACAAAGCTGATAATCTTAATGCAATGACCTGAGGATACACTGGATTTGATTTACATACGTTCACTACTGATATTGCACAGCCTTGAACAAAACCACTTACCTTACTGTATTTTCCAAATGACAGTATGTGAACAGAAACAAAACACAATGTTCATACTTTTTAGTAATAAAGTTTGGCTTTTAATGTTCAGTTAATAATTATCATCAAGCAGTAGAACCTTCATGTGTGCTGTGCATCTGAAATAGACTTTTATTTAACTGTCTTTGTACAGTGTCAGTGAGAGAAATGCAGTGCACAGCAACTGAAAAGTAACAGCGTTAGACCTGTAGTCTTTAAAGTAGGCAGTTTCATAAGCTATATCTCAGAAAAGCTAGGTTTGGGCATTGGGGATGATCTGTAACCTCTGAAATCAGTACATGCATGGAGGAGCTTTTTATTGGGTATATAATGTGAATTTGCAGGAGGGCTTAACTGATTATGTGCAAGATGATTTTATAACATGCATGCATTCACATGTATTTTTCAAATGTTTTATCATAACAGAAGCAATTTACTTTGAAAGAAGTAATTTCTGTTTTTGTCTTTACATGGGCACTTCATGTTTTTATGAGCTCATTGTTCTTCTCTAGCACAGCATAGAACAATCAGATTCAGAAATTATTATTTTTTTTTTAATGGTTTGCACTGTTGCTCTTTCTTTTCTGTTGCCTCTAGCATCGTCTTTTCTTTCAACACCTGTGCTGAGTAGACCTGGTGAAATAAAAGCAGAATACGACACCCTGATAGCAAAGGTAAGTGCAGCATGTGAGAATGATGGCAAACGTTGCATTCCCTCTCCTAAGGCAAAATGAAAAACTAGAGTTTTTTATCCAGTAGTGAATAGCAGATGTGAGTTAAATTCCTGCTGTATGTAATTTGTTACCCCCCCCTTTGGTTCTGCAGCATACATTATTTGTAGATTACCATGCATACAGGTACTCACTTTATAATTTTGGTTTTGTATCCTCAAGTGGGTAAACTTCAGAAGTGCTGGATCCCTGTAGCAGGTTGGTAAAACTTGCATACTTACCTTCCATTGTTTAACTTATGTTGTTTTGTCAACTATGTGAGACTTAACACCATTATTAGCAATTTAGAAGTAAACAGCAGAACATCTTCCTGTTAGAAGACTGGTGAAGTGGGTCCAGTCAGTATGATCTATTTCTGATTTTTATCACACAGTTAAATCATCTCATGACCACCTGGCATTTCATATCATATTCCTTGATCTACTAGTCACTCCTTATTCTCTCATAAGAACCACCTGACATTTCACATTATATCACTTGATCTACTAGTCATGCCTTATCCTATAAATCCTTCCTTCTGAACTGCAGCATCTGTAAGATGTAATCTGATTGTATGAATGCGTATATTAAATATATTTCCATTTTCATTCCTGCATACAAGTCCAGTACCCACAAACTTCCTTTGTAACCTAGATCCCATACTTCTTAGTATCTCAGCTGCCTTTCTGTGCACACAAACATATATAAAACCAGGTAACTATTTCTGTTTCATGTTTGAAGCTTCCAGTTGGTAACCATGGAAAATGTTAGCTGAAGTACACATTGTACAGTTAATACTTGTCCTTCTGACTTCTACTTACTGGCATACTCTTATGTACTTACACGATTGCCTGTCTCTCGCGTTCACTTCCCAGTTGTCTGGTACCTTCTGTGAACAGAATCTTCAACCTTATCCAATTCAATTTAACTTTCTCCTCCCTAGCCTTCTGAGTCCCCTCTATTTACAGAGGAATCAGCTGCTGTCATTCTAATGAACTCTCTTCAGCTTAAAGATTTCCACCAGCAGTGTCTGATTAAGTGTACCTTGAGCCATGGGCTGTTTTCAGTTTACGGGGGCACCCAACACCTATTTTTAAAACTGTGCTTTTCTGCTGAAAGGGATGGTGCTCTTACCTGATAAATTTTGTATTTTCTTCTTCTGGATACAATGTTTGTTTGCATTCCACATGTCTGGGTTTGGTGAACTGTATGTATGTATGTATTCATGCATGTAGAAGTGAGAGCTACACTCCTACCTAACCTGATAATTTTATCCTTTGGACTTCACCCTCAAGATGAAGCTCGGCCATTTGGATGCAAGCCACACCATTATTCCACTTAAAGACTCACCATTTGGAATTCGAAAGGCTTGACTTTGCCTTCTGCTTTAACCTGCCCTGGGAGTAACACTGGGCAGGAGCAGATGCCATATAGGTGCCTTAATCTCACATTAAGTAACATTAAATTGCTTAACTGCACATCATCTAAAACCTTGCACATTGTTTAACAAAAATATAATACAAGTTTTATTTTCTATTGGTCTAGGAATAATTGTTATCTGGGCACTTCGTATTCAAATGCAAGTCTGTGCTGGACAGTTCATGCCCACAAGCAATATAAATGCCTTGTTTTCTCAATGCAACATTTCTCTCACAAAGTGTAACTGATTCTGTCTCAGAACTTTACTCTGTCTGTCCTAAAAGTTCTGACTTTGTGACAGAACAATGATGATTATGCTTAACAGACAATTGTCAGGCATTACAGTTAAAGACTTCTTATTTTTCAGAAGCTGCACATTAATGGAAATCATATTATACTATCAGTCCTCTAAGTACAGAATACCAACATCTAAAACACGTCCCTGATTTTTGGTCTTTGCCCCCAGTTCTTAAGTAACAGGCTAAGAGTCAAGCAATATAGTGTATTAGTTATCTGATATACTTAGGGAAAGAAAATTCTCTAACCTATCAGGGCATTTGCAGCTCTTAGTATCCCTCCAGAACACAGCTTCTTAAATCAAGACTATCCTATAAAAACAGATAACATGTCTTTTTAACATCAAAGTAACATGCCCACAGGCATGTTGCTGAGGAATGTAGTCTGAATATATTATATTTTATACTAGCTTTCCAGAATCTTCCCCTTCTACCCCCCTTAAATTCACAGAAATTACCAATTTATGCACTAAATGTTCTGAAAATGGAATTAAAGATGTAGCACATATACTAAAGGTATTACCTTAAAATACTTAATTAGAAATTTAGTAATATAATAAGCATACATGACTGTGGATACTGCTACATTCTTTACTGGCTCATTTATACCCATTTAATTTCATTTCTGTATCTGAAGCAGAGACATCTGGTGCCCTTGTGCAAGACAAAATGTTGTACAGAAAATAATTGATTTGTATACCATGTCTTCTTATATGTCATATACACCTGACAACACATACACACCCACTTTTCCCAGGAAGAAGACATCATTCACAGAAGAAATGATAAAACATGTTTTCATAATAGTGTTGATAAACTGTAGCCCACAGACATTAACTGCACTACACTTGCTTCGTCTGACTATGTGTCACATATTTTGTTGCACAATAAATAAGAAAAGCTAAGAGGTATGCTAAAGAAAAGTAGTGATAACCACAACTTTCAACATGAGTAACAGATCAGAACTCAGTCATGGACAAAAGGAGAAACAGCCTGGAAAATGCTTGCTACAGTTAATGGGACCAAAGCAGTTAATAACGTTCATAAGTAATGCATCCCCTTGTATCACGTAAATATCCCAGATTTTGTACATCTCTGATTTTACCTTGTATTTTTCTGTTCCTCTTGTAAAATGTTTGCATTTCTGCTAAATCAATTAAGTATTATAGGTCATCAATAATGTGAGATAGAGAAGTTTCATGCTTCTTATTGTTCAGAAAATACATGCTGATGCAAAACCAGTTGTTCTGTTAACTTATTAAATAAATTAGAGTAATATTTAAAAATTGTAATTTGGGGAATTTGTCCTTCTGTTATTTTAGGTTTGTCTAGAATTCTTAACCAAAAAGGTTGAGAGGTATGTCCCTTTAAAAAAAAGTCTCCTGATGACAAAATGGTAGTAGGTTGCTTGCTACTAAAATAACAAATAACTTGTTAGTTACTTACCATGCATAGTGCTTCAAACATGACTGCAGGATCGGTATCAGCATTCATGTTGTGCACCCCTACCCCCATTCACAAAAAAAAAGAAGGGGAAAAAAGCACTTGATTCATGATCGCGTATGCAGTATTGGCACTCATTTATGAGTTCTGGTACCGCGCTTCCACACCTTCAACACCTGCTATTCCTGCCACCTGACAACTTGCAGCTGCCAGTTCATCTCAGAATTTAAAACAAGCATGCAAAGAGGAGAAAATGCCACAGGGGTGTTCATTAGCAGGGAAGCTTACCAAAATACTGTAATATGCTGCCTTACTCTTAGAAACATTTTGTTGATGGAATGATATGATTGTTGCAATTGTTTACCAAGATGGTTTGCTCAAAATATCATGTGGCAAATCAATGGAAGTACAAAACAAGGAAGTTTTGTTGATTAAAACTGAATAACACTTTTACTTACTTGGTCTCCAATTAACTGCATCTACCTGGCTCAGTGAAGATACTACATACCAAGATCACATCCTCCTTGTGTATGGTAGGAGAGAGAGTAAAACTTCATGCATGGCTATTTTTATATCATAATATGTTGAGCTAGCAACTGTAGCTAAAAATAAGCTTTGTATTATTCACCAAATTGGTACAAATGTTGTTTACACTTAGGTTACTGTAGTCCATCCAAATAACCATTGCAACAATGGAGATGGGACTCCAGAGCAGCCAAAGAATGCCAGTAATTCCTTTTGGCCAACCACAGACAAATGAGAGCAGACCTTTGGCAACAGATGACCATCTGTTTTGTAGAGAGAGAGAGAGAGAGAGAGAGAGAGTTAGTTGGCAAAGCCACTGATTTCATTCTAGCAGAGAGAGCAAGTTAATTTACACTGCATCTAGTTTCACTTTGGCAAATTTGTGCAATTAGGATAACACTCATCTTACCACATTATTGTACAACTTTTACTTTGAATATCTAATGAGTGGCCATAGGCTCTAGACAGCTGCTTGAATCACCCTTATTATAATCTGGCACTGCCCACCAGCAGATGTCTATTTTAGGAGTCTGTCAAAATATTTTAAGATTTGGACTGAACAAAGCACAGATCTGTGCTATCTTTTGATGGTTTCCACTATGAACTTGAATGACTGTTGTAGAGTGTCTTCTGGCTGAGTTATATTGGACAAGAAGATTAATGCAGCACCATTTTGTGGTGCAAACCTTTAAACATGTCATTGTCCTATATCTACATATTTGAGTCAACATTATCTTACTCAATAAATTGTTCCATAATTATTCTGCACTGATTGCGACTCCTGTGCACTGGCCTAGTAATCAAGGAGCCTCAATCCTCACCACTAACACCAGTGAGGCACATCCACATTGACAGAATAACAAGTACACACACAGTAAAGTACAATTTCCTTTAAGAGCACATAGAGATCACAGTCAGTCTGGGGCTGATTTGTCCCTTTCTCTCCAGATCCCCAATAAGACTGCCCACTGGGACAGGTATAGGGTACAGATCTCAGCCAAGTAGTCAAGCCAAAACCTCCAGTGCCCACTCTGTCCAACCAGTGCTTTGTGTCCCTGCCCAAGTAGCTGACGCACACACAGTTTGAGATTTGGTTTATATACAAACATACAGACACTCCTGGGGAAGGCTGGCACAGGTTCTCCATCTATGCCCCCTCCTGCTAGGCTTTAAGTTAGTAATCACTGCCGCCAACTACTCTTATCAGCTACTAAAAAGGCCCTTACCAAAGGGTGTTCAATTATTACTGTGCAATATTATCCAAATAGTAAGTGAACGAATAGCAAGGCTTATTGGAGTGGCTTTGTACAGTATCACCAAATACATGCAAGTACTCTAGAGCTTAAATTATCTCTGCACAAAGCAGCCACAGTTGAAAGGTTTAAAAATATTTAATAATAAATAATAAAAACACAAGACAAATCTTCTCAATTCAACACAGTGTTAGTCAAGAGTTCAGAAATCACAGGAAAATGCTTAAAATAATACTGTAGAATAGGTCTGATATAAAACATACTATTTTCGATTTCTTAAGAGAAACACTAAAGTGTAAGATCCTATTTACATACAGACAGAGCAAAGCAAGTGCTGGTGAGTAGTCAGTTCTAAAGACAAATGGAAAATGCTCTCTCTCTTTCTCTCTGAGATCTCTTAAATTGGTAATACATCACTGCTGACTCATTATAAATTGCATCATTCTTCTCTGGTTCCCAGGCTAACAAAAACTCAGAGTTTTAACATTTCTTTGATCTTGCACCTGACCAGGAAACCCAGCAATAAAATACATTATATATGTAAAATCTAGCAATTAACTCTGGTCTCAAAACAATAGAAGGAATTCCTCAGTCCAGACATTATGCCTCTGAGCTTTTTGATAAAACAGTCATACAATGCTTGACTTATCAGCTTTCTTCCAGCAGAGTGCACTGTGGTTACATTTTGAAGTTCAACATTTAACACAGTTTTCTTAATTTAAGAGGACACACCTGTGGATTATATTCATATTTACAATGACATAGAATTATCTACAAAATTCTATCTAGCTAGGCTGGCAGCCTTCACATATCTTCACACTGATTTTAAAACTGACATGGAGAAAGAGTAAAACAAATATCTTAGTCCTTCAGCAGGACTCTGGGTCAGTTTTATCCCCTCTATCTTTCACCTTATTGGCCTACACAGACTACCCACTCATTCTCATGCTGTCAGACCAGGACATTTAGCTGACTATCATCTCACTCAGGACCCTTAAACATTACATTATTCTTCACATGTGGTTTGCCTAAGTTATAGTGGCCCCAGAAGTAATTACACGAGTAGAGATGTCCATCTCCAAGCTGGCCACACAGTTGACAGTCTCTGCCTCAGTGTTCCAAATGGTATGTGTGGATTATCTATAGAGGGCTGAAATTAGGCCAAATGAGAGCTCAGATGTTACAAAACATAAATCTGCTATTCTATTCCATGATGACATTCTGTTCTCATACACAACACAGATGGTTGTAGGTAGGTATCTGTACATATGTGTGTATGTATGTGGATATATGTATACAGATGTTTCCATCTACATGCAATATCAGAAGTGACATGATAACCCGTGACATTGATATTATATTTATATCATTCAAAAATAAGGAAAAATACATAATAAGCAGTTCCAAAAGTGAGTTTGCCACCACATGTCAAAGCTTACATAAGCATAACCCTAAGCAGTTTTGGTCAGGGATCAGGATCACCCACCTTCTCAAACCAGGACATCCTTATCAATCTAGTTTTCCCCTTTTGTTTCTGTTGCTGTTGAAGATGCAGCTACATTTAGAGGACATTTCTTAAACTGTGTACACAAGCTAAGTCAAACAACTCTTCATAAGCTCCTACCGTTTCCAAATATATAGACTCATAGCCGTCTCCAGTTCAAGCCACACTCCTTCTCCTGTACAAAGAAACCTCTTAAATAAGATATCAACTGCACCAATCTCCCTGTGTCCATATTAGTCAATGCTCCAGCTTGCAAACTGTGTTCCTTCAATATGAACAAAGTTCATTGTAGTTCTTTGCCACAGTGGTTGATTCAGGTTACCTGTGCTAACTTTTACCTTTTTTAAAATACATACATTTCCCAGACTGAAGCATCTTGGCAAAATGGTCAATATAAAAGATGAATAGATAGCTTCTATCCATTCTTGCAGTGCTGGGACCCGCACATTTTTCTAGTGGAGAGTAATATTTTTTTCCAGATGTGACTAATTTGGTCCAGAAAGCCCATGCTAAAATAGGATCCTGCTAGTGATAGGCATTTTAAACAGAACAATCTGTTTTGAAAACTAGGCAATATCTAATTAAATAGCTTGAGTTCTATTTTGTATGCTTAGCTTGAAATCTGATATTTTGGAAAGTCATATAACACATGCAGCTACACGCCTAACTGATGATTACTGCATCTCTAATTAAAGGGATGGCAAGTTGGAAACATTTTATTATTTTTTTTCAGGAGTTAAGATGTAGTAAGCATTGAATTATTGGTATCTGCTCCTTATGCTGTAGGTATTATATATTAAACTGTACCACTCAAGTTTCTCTAGCTAATGGCTAAATATGAATTAATATGATAAAAATATCTTTTCAAGAAATATTGGCAACTGGACTTCAGTCTTGTGATATGTGCTAATATCAACAAGTGTTAAATTACATAATTTGGAACCAGACAGTTTTTAGAAGTCAGTAATAAGATGTCAGGGTGCGCAGTCTCATTGGGGTATGAATCCACATCCATAAAATGCTCAGGTAACAATAAAATGTCAGAGTGCGTAGTCTAACTGGGGTATGAATCCACATCCGTAAAATGCTCAGGTAACAATAAGATGTCAGAGTGCGCAGTCTCACTGGGGTATGAATCCACAGCGGTAAAATGCTCAGGTAACAATAAGATGCCAGAGTGCGCAGTCTCACTGGAGTATGAATCCACATCCATAAAATGCTCAGGTAACAATAAGATGTCAGAGTGTGCAGCCTCCCTGGGGTATGAATCCAGATCCGTAAAATGCTCCAGTAACAATAAGATGTCAGAGTGTGCAGTCTCACTGGAGTATGAATCCACATCCGTAAAATGCTAAGGAACAATAAGATGTCAGAGTGAGCAGTCTCACTGGGGTATGAATCCACAGCGGTAAAATGCTCAGGTAACAATAAGATGCCAGAGTGCGCAGTCTCACTGGGGTATGAATCCACAGCGGTAAAATGCTCAGGTAACACTAAGATGTCAGAGTGTGCAGCCTCCCTGGGGTATGAATCCAGATCCGTAAAATGCTCAGGTAACAATAAGATGTCAGAGTGCACAGTCTCACTGGGGTATGAATCCACATCCGTAAAATGCTCAGTTAACAATAAGATGTCAGAGTGCACAGTCTCACTGGGGTATGAATCCACATCCGTAAAATGCTCAGGTAACAATAAGATGTTAGAGTGTGCAGTCTCACTGGAGTATGAATCCACATCCGTAAAATGCTCAAGTAACAGTAGGATGTCAGAGTGGGCAGTCGTAAAATGCTCAGGTAACAATAAGATGTTAGAGTGTGCAGTCTCACTGGAGTATGAATCCACATCCGTAAAATGCTCAATTAACAGTAGGATGTCAGAGTGGGCAGTGGTAAAATGCTCAGGTAACAATAAGATGTCAGAGTGCACAGTCTCACTGGGGAATGAATCCACATCTGTAAAATGCCCAGGTAACAATAAGATGTCAAAGTGCGCAGTCTCACTGGGGTATGAATCCACATCCATAAAATGCTCAGGTGAATGCAACTAGCTGCTTCTGAAGGGCAAGTACAAAAAAAAACATTAATTCTGAAACAACAAATTGGAGTAGTGGACATTGGCTATAAAGCATAAATGAGATACGTACTGCATGTAGAGTACAGACGTTTCCATTTCTGCTGAAACTGTGCTGGCCACTGCTAGTGTTAGCTATAGTTTACAGAAAACTAAATGTATTGATCTCATGCTGCCTGCAGTTGATGTGTGTCTTTCCTGATTAGAGAATCAATAATGTTTAAGTTAATATAATTCGTTATTTACTAGATAAGGGCACTTAATCTCTATATTTTGACTGCAGATTGAGGCTGAGAGGCAAGCACTTCAGGAAGAAGAATGGAAGGCCAGTGAGAGGTACATTCAAAAGCTTCTGGCAGAAGAGGAACAGGAACACAGGAGGAGAGAAGAAAAAAGGAAAGCAGAGGAGGCAGAACAACTTAAAAAAGATGAAGAATTGGCTTGTGCTATCTACAGTGAAATGGTATGACAGCAGTGCTAGTATATGAGGAGAATTCATCCACGTCAACATTAGGGCCGGAATCCTTATACCTCCGTCAGTTCTGTTACACTGTTCTCTATTCCAATACTGACAACTCTTTCATCAAGTGTCTAATGTGTCTAATTTAATTATGTCTCTGTTTAAGTAATAGACTCATGATATTAACCTGTTTAATCTGCCAGAAATTCAATAGCAACAGGATTCCATTGGGGAAAAAGCTTTTGAGTCTAACAATATAACAAAATACTTCATTAAGATGGAATACGAGATTCTACATTTTCCTTCCAAATATACATCTCAACTGTTCAGATTTTCACAGAATGTCCAGATTTTTTGCCTCAGATTTTTGATCTGGGCCACCAAAAATCTGTGGTTTTCTGGAGTTTTTTTGGCAAATTAGTGAAGACTGAATTCATTAAATAATGACAGACATTTGAGATTCAGACTTCATATCTGTACTCTACCACACTATTTATTCTTTAAAATAAAATTACTCCCCTTATTAAAACTAATCTCAAACTTAAAACCCGAATTTCTCTATCCTCTCCCTCATCTTATCTCTTTACTCTCTATCCTGACAACACTCCTTCTTTCAGGTAATATACATCCCAACCCTGGTCCTAATATCCAACTCTTATCTTCTAATTCATCTACTCCATCTATTATTGCTATTACTTCTTCCCCCCACTCCTCTAGCAATCCTACTCTCACTTGTACCGCCACATCCACTCTCACTTCTGCATACAAAACCAAAAGACTTAAATTCTTCTCCCTTAATATCCAGAGTATCTGCAACAAAGTGCCTGATCTCCATGCTCTCATTCAACACTACACTCCTCAAATTTAACTCTCTCTGAAACTTGGCTAAAACCCTACATCCACAACTCTGAGATCTGCCCCCTGGTTGCAATATCTACAGATAGGACAGACCTAGCAAAAAGGGAGGTGGTTTGTCCATTCTTTTTTCTGACTCTCTCAATATTTTACCACTTTCAATTACCCCTCCCTCCTTCCACCCTGCAGAGCTACTCATAGTAACCTGTCATCTCAACAACTACCAGAAAATGGCCATAGCCTCAATCTATATTCCACCAGGGAATAATATCACCATCCTTGAAAACATTTTATCTTGGTGTTTTCATCACATCCCCTTTGAAACTATTATACTTGGAGATGTAAATATTGACTGGAACTTAGTTAACTCTAATACACCGCCTCATAGTCTCAACCTACACAGTTTTACTCAACTTGTTTCCTCCCCCACCCGCCTTGGCAAAAACCACTCCAGTTCTATCCTAGACTGGATTCTCGTAAATTCTACTAATTTGTATCACCAGCCAGGTACACTATCTGACTCCATTAGTGACCACCTACCTATCCACATTACTAGGTACTCACCCAAACTCACTTGTTCTCATCTCTTTAAATACATCCGTAACCAAAGAAATTTCAATATCACTTCCTTTAACAAAATTCTCTCAAATATTAACTGGTCCTGCCTATATTCTTTACCTTTAAATGATGCAGTTAGCTACTTCAACCAGACATTCCTAAACATACTCTACTCACTGGCCCCTATCAGGAAAATAAAAGTCAAAGCTAAACATGCCCCCTGGATATCCAAAGAAACCTTTCACCTTATGCATAAAAGAGATGCCACCTGGAAACAATATAAAAAAAATAAATCTTCTGTCTTCCTTCAATCTTACGAGGAACATAGAAACCTTACAAAAAAAAAGTGTCAACCAGGGCAGAAGAAAATTTTACCTCTCTGATCAATCTCTGAAACCTACTAACCCTCAGAAGTTCTGGTCAACCATAAAAACTCTTCTCAACCCTGGCTCACCTACAATCCCCAATCCTTTTCCCAATCAATCTCCCTCAGATACCACCATTCATTTTAATCACTACTTTATTGATACAATTTCTCAACTTGTACCTAACACCTCTAATATTCCCAACCCTACCTCTAATTTCACTTCCAGTACTATCACTTCTATTACCACACCCACTTTTTCTCCCTACCCCCATTCTGACTCCTCTAACCTCTCTGACCCCTTCTTGCTCAAACCTGTATCTGTTAGTTATATTAAAACTCTCCTTAGTAAACTCAAACCTTGTTCCCTCGCCCCTGATAACCTACATTCCCAATTCCCAAGAATTGCTGCTAACTCTGTGGCCCTTCCTGTCTCCATTCTATCTATTTTTCCCTCTGTTTGGAAGGAATACTATACTATCCCACTACATAAGGGTGGAAACTCCACGGAACCATATAACTTCCGTCCCATTGCTATTCTTTCTCCCCTCTCCAAAATTCTAGAAAAGTGTATTAATTCTCAACTGCTTTCCCACCTTACTCAAAACAATCTCTTAACCAACACCCAGCATGGTTTTAGGCCCAAAAACAGTACTAACACAGCACTTTTATCCTTCTCTCATACAGTGGCTGAGGCCAGAGACAATAATAAACTTGTATATTGCCTTTTCATAGATCTGTCAAAGGCATTTGACACTGTTTCTCACAAGCTTCTACTTCAAAAACTTTCTCAGCTGAACATTTCTATCCCCACTCTAAATTGGTTCTCGAGTTACCTGTCCAGTTGCTTACAAGCAGTTAAATGGCAAAATTCCTTCTCACCCTTTCTGCCAGTTCAGACCAGTGTTCCTCAAGGTTCAATTCTTGGCCCCCTCCTTTTCAACCTCTTTACCAATGGCCACACTGCCAGCAATCTCTCCCCTATCATACAGTATGCAGATGATTCAACTCTGATTTCCATTTCTGACTCTATCAATAACCTCCACCATATCACCCAATCTTCATTTCACTCTATTGAGAAGTGGCTCTCCAACAATCAACTTATCCTGAACACATGTAAAACTAAGCTCTTACTATTCCTACCTAAAGCTCTAGCCCATCACAAATCCACCTTTCTCATATCCTCACTAAATGGCACCATCATATCACCATATTTACACACTAAACTCCTAGGTGTCATCATTGACGACCAGCTCAAACTAGACCTCCACATACTTCATTCTATAAAGAAAACACACCAAAGACTGGGCATGTTATATAGAAATAGCAAATTCCTGACCTCCAACTCTAAACTACTGCTAGCCCAATCCTATCTCCTCCCCGTCCTCCTCTATGGCTCCCTTCTATTTTCCAATTTACAATATAACCTGCTGGCAAAACTTGACCAGACTTATAACAAAATTGCTATATTTGTCACCAGCAGCCCCTATAAATCCCATCACTGTTCTGCTCTCAAAAAACTACATTGGCTCAAATTCCCACACCTTCTGACCAAATGTCAATTGATCCAAGCTTTCCAAATTCTTAATTCTAACTCTGACTGACCATCTCTGTCCAACCTGATCTCCTGGTACACCCCTCCCCGATCCCTGCGCAGCTCTGATAAACTCTTTCTACAAGTCTATAAACCCAATATTAACATAGGTAAAATACTTTATAAACACTCCATCTCCCTTATTTGGAATAATCTTCCACTCCATATTAGAAGTCATACCTCTCTTCCTAACTTCAAACATGACCTTATTTTGTACCTCCATAACAACCCTATATGCACCTGTAACCATCCTACTTAACTCCTCCCTTTCCATATTCCCATTTCTCCATTAGACTTATCATTAAGACCTTTTTCCTCTTTCTGATCTTGGTTTATCCAATCTGCTCTTCTTTCTATACCCTCCCTCTTTATATAATTTACTTTATCCTACTGCTTTTTTTTTCTCCTCCCTCTAGATCATTTCATTCCTCCTCTACTCCTATCTTCTTTTGCACTTTCCTTCTTCTCACCTTGTATACAGGTTATGTAGTATTCCTTGGATTACATTTATTTTTCTTATCCATTGTATCCATAAGTTTGTTTTGCTCTTTATATTGTTAACTTATCTCTATTTGTATGTATTTGTGTGTTTTGTTCGGGGCTTTTCCCCTTGGGTCTCCACTGAAAATGGATAATTTCTTACCCAGTTGGACTAACCCGGTTAACAAATGTGAAATAAATAAATAATATCCTTCAGAAAATATATGGCAACATAAGATCTTTTATGCTAGCAACTTTCTAAGTTTATAACAGCAATATTTAAAATTTGTCCCTGTTTTAGGTCTTTGTCCCCATATTATTTTTGGCTTTGTCCTGACTTTTTGTGCTAAGAGCTAAGAGGTTGAGAGCTATGCTTCCAAAGCAGGTGGAAGTGGGAGTGGTTGAGCATTTTTGCCCAAGGCTAAGCACAAAAAGAAGGATAAAGCCAAACAGGACAGACTGTGCAAGCAGATTGAGGAAAGGAAGTATCAGGAGCAAAGTCTAAGTAATTGGGAAGAACATCTCTTGCTCTTCTCTTCCTGTTATTTTAGTTATGAAGTACTTGTATTCCACTATTGCTGGGAAAGCATTGGTTCAGAGGTGAGTACTAGGCTAACCTATTGGTAGACTGCTTTCATTATTTACTGTTTATCCTAAAGGTTTTGATCAGCAGATACATTTTGTGTCATACATGGGAACTTCAACAGATATTATCTACCTTTCCCAACATCCCTAGTGACATCCATTTTATAAATGTCCATTTGGCATACTTTGTGTGTTCTTTTGCCATTTATGCTCAGTCATACTTTTACGGATTCCATTTTACAGAGACTTATGTACATCTATCTGGTCATCCCAAGTAGCAATGAGATTTTCTATCTTGGCTGTATGATCCCTAGCCACTTTATGGCCATGTGTTTCTGCCACATAGTATCACTTGAACAACTGAAGAAGACTGACTTCTTACTCTGTTACATAGCGGCATGTCATTTGACAGAGGATGGCAGGATTCTTAATGGAGCTTTGTATATTCATGGTCTTCATATAAATAAATAAATATATATGTATGTATGTATATATATATATATATATATATATATATATATATATATATATATATATATATATATATATATATATATATATATATATATATATATATATATATATATATATATATATATCTGAGACGTTCTCAGTGGGGTGCTTAAATTCTTTTTCTTCTTTGTGGAACTCCCTCCTGAACTAGATGCTAGTGCTGTAAATTACAGGCTTACCTGTTTTTGTTTACTAAGGACAAGGACCTGATTTATTTATTTTTGAGGGGGGTGGGTTAGGTGCATTTCCTCTGTTTTGGCATAGGCTTTCCATTTTGTTACTTTTCTTCAGTGGTCCCAAGAAGATCAGGTTTGAAGGATTCTACTCCACTTCCTTTAAGGCCTTTATTGCATTAGATACTGATAGCAGGATTAGTATCAACCAGGTATCCATCTATAACTTCATGAATTCCAGCAATCCTCCTATGGGTCTGCCATCGTGCATAATGTCTGCTGTATACAAGGGTGGTCCCACTTCTGAGAATCCCATCTTTCTTCAGGAAGGATCACTGTAAAAGTAAATCATTGCACATGGGCTTCTGTTTATTCTGTTTTGTTGACCTAAATGTGCGACTACAGTAGGGTCCTAGGAGAAATGCTCCATGTCTGAACGTTGGACAAAAATATGAATGTAAAACAGAATATCACAGAAGCAAACAATAACAGTGAATACAAAGGAATAACAGTAAATATGAAGGTGTATTAGAAGAGAAACTCTGATATGATGTACAATTATAAAATCAAAGTATAGATTTTTAGAACGATCAATGGAATATGTTCAGACAGAGACGCAGGCAGCAATATATATATATTAATAAAACGGAGTTAAGAGCAGAACTAGGAGCAGTCAGGTAAAAGAAATAACAAGCTTGTACTTGTATTCATTCATATGCATTATACATACTTACGCCAGTAAAGGAACAGTTATGACAATATATATGTACAATGTTAAGAGACCGGTAAAGTTAAAATTTAATCAGATTTAATGATTATTGCAGCCTTCAAGACATGAGATTGACCAGACACTAGCAGCTTTGTTAACTAGTTTGCTTAGTGCCTTTGACATGTTCTAGTTAAAGTTTGTTTGGCTGTTAACTAGATTAGCAGGTAGTGGCATAGCTAACAGAGATGCAACCAAAACTCGAAAACCTCATTATGTGGCCCAAATGGGTCTTACTTATTGACAAGGATGAGGAAAGGTCTCAATTGATACAAGATATATGCTGACTGGGGCATCTGTTATGGGAGGGAAGGGTTGCATAGGAAAGTTGAGGACTAAATGAGATTTGTTTGGTATGTTGTAGCTATGCATCTCTGCAGTTGCAGAGAGATTAATAATTAAATGGACTGATCCTGTACACGCTGCTATGATGTAGGCACTGATGAACATTACAGCTTGTTGACTTTGGAAGATGCAGTTTAACAGGATGAGGACATGTTTTTGGAAAAGTATGTTAGGTGCAAATAATAGAGTTCAATGTATAGGAAACTCACAGGCACCTTCAAGTATTCACCTTTGTAGATATGTTTCCAATAAAGTAAAAGCTGTGTATTTGATGCCATAAGTTTCTGACAAAATGTTCATGGCACTGGTCATCCATATTTGTGTTTTTGCTTTGAAAATGGATAAAGAATAATTATGGAAAAATATACAGTAGTGTCTTATCATTTTGAGCAACTTTTATGTATATGTTTCCTGCAGCTTATTACTGTGGTCAGCCATTAAGTTTTGTGTTGAATTTATTTGTGAGATTCCAAAATAAGCATTCTGGAGGAGTTATGTTCCTTTATTTGTCATAATTTTGGCAAAAATAAAATAAAATAAAATAAATTGTCCTTTTCAATTCACCTGTGAAGTAATAAATCCTTGTTTGTCTTTCTTGCTGCAGGTGAGTATAAATGATAACAAGAGTTGGAATGTTCTATGGACTGTGGAGATGAAACATTATGCTGAAGAATCTACCGACATTGCAGCAATGCAAAGTACCTCAGGGGCAGTGCATAGAAAGAAGTCCTGCAAGAAGAGAAAGTATTTGGAGATGCTTGCACCAGATGAAAATCAAAGTTCCCATGTAAAGAAAATAAAAATATTAGGGCACGAAGAGGAACAGTCAATGAATTCTCCTACTCCTAGTTTTAATTACTTGGAGCTGGAAGAACTTTATCAGAAGAACGTAACAATGCAGGGGTCTGCAGACAGGGAGCTCGCCATGAAACATTTTAAACAAGAACTAATTAGTCCTTCTAGTGCTGGTTTTAATCACATGGTGCTCCAAAACCTTAATCAAACGTACAGACAGGTGTCTCCAGACAGGGAGTTTGCCATGAAACTATATGAAGAAGAATCGGCTAATTTCCCTGGTAATAGTTTTAACCCAAGGGTGCTGGAAAGGCTACATGAGAAGTACCAGCATGAGTTTGCAGACCAGAAACTTGCCAAAAAACTTCAGAAACAGCTTAACAGAAAACAACAAGTTGTCTGTCGCCAAAAAGGTACACCAAATGAGTACAGATTCCGCTCTGTAACGTCAGCCAGATCTGTACAGAATCTCCAGTCTAATGAAAATATGGTTACAAATAACCTATGATATGCTCTTATCACTCTTTAAGACTTTGCAAAAAGAGAAAGTTCTCTGATATTTTTATTCATGAAAATACAAACAAAAATGCCAAATATAATTAAATATGAAAAATAACTAACTACTCTTCAGCTAGTCCAAAAGAAAACTCAAAGCCACTAGATAAAGGTTGGAGAAAGCCAAACAAAATGCACTATGAGACTAGAAAACTCCCATCAACACGACTGGTGGTAAAATTTTTAATAGACAAAAAATACAAAATGTGCAGAAGGTAAACGCTTTCACAGATACTTGATCTGCTTCTTCAGGTCGTACTAAAAGCAATAAAAAGAAATCATTTAAATACCTAAAAAACAGTCACTAAAACACTGATAATCAGCTGACAGTTCATTCATAAGCAAATCATCCAATCAAAAATTTATTATGAGCCGAGCCCCCAAAAGTCAATGATGTAGGGGGCGGTATTTCAACACTGGTGTCAATGAAATTGTACCATTCAGTCCTAGTGGGAGGTGTGCTTGTAAACGTAAAATCCACCGTAATTCATAGGTTCATAGGTCTGTACTAGGCTAATGGTCCTGGAGCCTTTACAAGCCTAGCCCATAGGATTACCCTGGCATTGTATAGGTTCATAGGTGTGTACTAGGTACTAGGTTCATAGGTGTGTACTAGGCACAACACTCTGTTGAGTTAATCTGATCTCCACCCTGCACACTTATCAATTCAAGCACAAAAAACTTGAATGAGTGTTCATTCCATCATTCAATTATGTGCTTAGCTAAAAAAAGAGTTACTTTCTTTCTATTTATGTCATTGGTATGTTCCATCACCCTTTCTTTTAGTGTACGATTCATTTTGCCAACATAGAAAGCTGTACAGGTGGTACAGTCTGCATAATAAACTAGGTCTTTACTGTTATAGTCAGTGTAAAAGTCTGTCTCTATTTTAAAGCCAGTACTAGGTTGCACAAATGAAGTATTTGTTAAAATATATTCACATGCTTTACAAGCATTATATTTGAAAGCCACTTTATGATCAGAATAATACACTGTGTCTGTTGAATTGTTTATGTGGCATAATTGTTGTTTAAGGGAAGGGTTATTCCTGAAGCAGTACCTAGGTGGTTCACCAATAACCTATCTAACATCAGGGTCAGCATGTAAAATTGACCAATTTTTTCTGACTGTTGTGTACCATATTCACATCACCTGAATAGGTAAGACAACTCCTATTCATACAATGTATTCCAATAAAAGTCACTTCTCTACCAGTCTCATTCATACATCTAAAAAATACTGACAATACATAAACTCATAAACAGAAACAAAAAGAAATTTGGAACCACACCAGTGAAATAAACCAAACGTTACACTTTAATAAGTCTCAGTCAGACTAAGCGCTTTCACCCTTGATTACATGGACTTCTTCAGAGCCAATAAGGTTAAAAACATCACTTCCTTTATACTATTAAATCAACCAATAAAACATCAGTCGTTGCAATTTAAATATTTAAGGAAGTAGTTAATCCCTTTGCCTTGAACAGTTCTAAAATTCATTAAGACTTTTATACCTATACCAAAAAATTCTTTTAGAACAACAATTAAAAGATTGTCCCAAGAATTATGTTTAAACATATCAAAATTTAAAACCATGCCAGACTAATAAAAATTATTTTGTCATACACATCACACTGCCAGTTGTACCTTAGTGTTGAAAAAAAACATGTTCTTTCAAACTTCTAACCCTTTTTGCTTAAGTATGGGTACAATGTAAATCCCATCATTCAATCTAGACTCATGCTTGGCATTTCATTTCCCTCACTGAAATTTCTAAGTCAACGTTACCCACAAAATTATTGGTGTCAATCTTATCAATAATAAAAAATAAAAATTTGATAAAATTGCTACATAAGGTGCTGTGTACATTTAGTGCACTGGTTGTTTTTTTCTTCTTAATTTCCTCCACATGTTCTAATATCCTATCTCTCAATCTTCTGATGTTTTTTTCCCACATAAAAGCTGGTGCATGCCCTACAGGTTGCTACATACACCATGTTAGCGGTATTACAGCTGCAACGCCCTGGACAACACAGTGTTCTTACATAACCATCAACAGTGATGTAGGGACTATCGTTAATAAATCTACAGGCACTACAGGTACCACATTTGAACATTTTGGACTTGAGATGTTTTGTACTGTTTGTGACATTGCTTTCAAATATATCTTGTAAGTTTCTACCTTGGCTGTACCCAATCTTTTGCTTTAATCCCAGTTTGTTTCTCAGGGAGGTATCAAAATTTAAATTACACATTTTAAGTATGATTTTTACTATCTTATCAATAATAAAAAATAAAGATTTGATAAAATTGCTACATAAGTTGCTCTGTACATATAGTGCACTGGTTGTTTTTTTTTTCTTCTTAATGTTCCTGTACAAGTTGCTACATACACCATTTGTTATGTGGTAAAAAACATCAGGAGATTGAGAGATAGGATATTAGAACATGTGAGGGACATTATGAAGAAAAAAACAACCAGTGCACTATATGTACACACCACCTTATATAGCAATTTTAACAAATCTTTATTTTTTTATTATTGATAAGAGTGACACCAATAATTTTGTGGGCAATGTTGACTTAGAAATTTCAGTGGGGGAAACGAAATGGCAATTCAGGCTCAATGCCAAGCATGAGTCTGGATTGAATGATGAGATTTCCATAGTACCCATACTTAAGCAAAAAGAGTTAGAAGTTTGAAAGAACATGTTTTTGTTCAACACTATGGCAAAACTGTCAGCCTGTTGATGTGTATGATAAAATAATTTATATTAGTCTGGCATGGTTTTACATTTTGATAATTTTTTACATAATTCTTGGGACAGTCTTTTAATTGTTCGAAAATAACTTGTTGGTATAGGTATAAAAGTCTTAATGATTTTTACAACTGTTCAAGGCAAAGGGGTTAACTAATTCCTTAAATAATTAAATTGTAACGATTGATATTTTATTGGTTTCCTTAATAGTATAAAGGAAGTGATGTTTTTAAACTTACTGACTCTGAAGAAGCCCATGTAATCAAGGGTGAAAGCACTTAGTCCAATTGTTACTTGTTATTAAAGTATAATGTTTCCACCTCACAGCAAGAGGTTCTCCGGCTCGATCCTTGGCTAGGGTGCCTTCTGTGCGGAGTCTGCATGTCCTCCCTGTGGTCATGTGGGTTTCCTCCGGGTGCTCCGGTTTCCTCCCACATCCCAAAGACATGCTGTAGGTGGATTGGACACTCTAAATTGGACCAAGGAGTGAGTGCATGCATGTGTGTGCCTTCTGTGGAAGGTTGGGCACTAGGCTGGCAACTCGACACTGTAAAATTCCACTGCTAATCATGAGCGGACAGGTGATCCGATGTGGCGACCCCTAACCAGGAAAAAGCCGAAAGAAGAACAAGAAGATTAAAGTGTAATGTTTGGTTTATTTCACTGGTGTGGTTTAGAATTTAGTTTTGTTTCTGTTTATTAGTTTTCGTATTGTCAGTATTTTTTATTGGTTTTAGACACGTCAATGCAATTTCCAACCATTGCACAGTGTCTGAGGTGACTACCGGACATTGCATTTTCCGTCTTAAAGGAATGGAAGACTTAATTCGTGACCTGAATGACTCAGTGCACAAACTGGCTGCACAAATTAATGAAGACAGAGTTGGAAGGAATACTACCTTGGTGTTTAATTCTCCAGAATTAGAGAATTTGCCATTGCATACTCCATTAATGGACACTAACCAAGGCAGTAGACTACAGTCGAGCCAGGAACCATCGATTTCAACAGGGCTTACAGACTGGTTTTCAGCCCCTGTTTTTAATGTTGCTGCACAGACACAGGAACAGGAAGTCAGTAACCTGGGCACACTGAAAACACAGATTTCTGTGTTCAAGTGTAACTAAAAAGTACAGGTCTTTGCAAATGGACAACGCATTCCTTGATAAATCATTAACCCTCAAGAAGTTCTGAAAGGACTCAGGGTCTGGAAGCTTCCAAATGTAATTGAGGAATGAACAGTGGCATTTTGTGAGTTAACAGAGTTGTTCAACAGAACGGGTTTGGAAATTATGTGTATCATCATAAGGGATAATGAATTAAAGTTAAAGAAACTAAAAAACAAAATTGTAGAGCTTAACACCAGTATTAGCAATGACCTATTGTTTTCTCCGTATAAGGACATATACGATAAAGTGTTAAGTGATTTAGACAAATTTGTAAAGGATAGCTTGACTAGAAAACAATGCAAATTGTAGCAAGATACATTTGATTATACCAACAACAGAGTGTTTCCTAGGGGACCCGTATTAACTTGGGAGAAAGACAAGATGAATGAAGTGAACACAGGAAGAGAGAATATTTACATTAATACCAGTAATAATAGCAACAGAAATAAAGTAAAAAACAACACTGGCAGTAAGGGGGAGAGTTTTTTTAAAGAATCCCCCTGAGCTGAGATGGTCAAAGTGTCTCAGGAATCAGCAGAGTCAACAATACAAAGGGAATGTGAACAGTTCCAACTTTCAAGGCAAGGGTTGGTGTGGGAAGAACGGCAGGAACTACTAACTGTTCAGACATCATTTGATAAACCTGCTGATGAACTTTTAAATGACTGTGAAAATGTTGTGGAAATTATTAAAGAAGGAGATTTTTCCATTTATAATTTCAGTAACTTGAAGTTGACTAATACGCACTTTGATTTTTTGAAAAAGGGTCTTTCATTTGTACCTTCTTTCAAAACAGACATTGCTGCAGTTTTGATTAATCTTAAGTTATTCACTAGGAAGCTGAACTTGAGACTTTTATTTTCAGACTAGACAGATAACATTCAAAGTCAGGTAGTTACAAAATGTAAAAGTACTTTTGTTCCAACTTACTATACCAGTGTTCTGAATTTTGAAAAGTGATGTGAGTTAGACATCAGAGAATTATTGTGAGTTAAATGCTTGAATTATGACAATTTGTCAAAGGAAGAGAGGGTGATTTTGGATGAGATAAAAAAAGACAGCGGTATCTGATTGATGAAACCAGATTGGGGGGGGGGGCAGAGTGGTGATTATGCCAACAATTGATTATGTGTACAAAATGTTCAAGATTTTAAATGATACCTCAACTTATGAGAGAGTCTCTAGAAGTGAAATCAATAGGGCATACATGAAGATAGACATAGAACTGCTTGATGTTTTCACACAGGGCATTATAGACAGTGAAAAACTTCATTACATAACGGTTGACACTTGTTGTTCCAGTGATTTTCGGAATACCCCAAATTCATAAGGACCAGACTAAGCCCCCTTTTAGGCCAATTGTTGCTGCAAGAAGGTCCAAAACTGAGCCCCTTGCAGCATATATTGACAAGTATTCTAAAACTTCTTTGAAAGGTGTTTCCCACATTATAAAAGATTTGTAGGATTGCTTAAAAAAACTAAGGGAGGTGAAAAATCTGGAAGGGTGTACTTTTCTGACAAAGATGTGGTTAACCTTTTTTTTTTGTTATACCCCATGATACGGGGTTAGAATATTTCTGGAGCAGTTTAACTAACCACAGTACTTTGAGCAACAGTAAAATCAATTGGTTAGTTGTGCTGATGTACTTAGTTCTAAACAGCAACTATTTACATTTTGAGGGGGAACACTATCGGCAGACTGCAGGTGTGGCTATGGGGGCCAAATGTGCCCCAGTGTATGCCAACCTGGTACTGCTTGAATGGAAGAAAAAGTTTAATTTCATGCACCCTTTTGTGAGGAAAATAAAGTTATTTTTGAGATTTTTGGATGACATCCTCATTTTATGGGTTGGAGAACTGGATGAGGTAAAACTTTTGTGGACTATTTAAATATCACCACCACATTTTATCATTTACACACAAGTATGACAGTAAACAAATTTATTTTTTGGACATTTGTATTAGGAAGATTGGTGAAAATAGTGAGAGACTCACTTCCACTATATGCAGAAAAGACACATTCAAATACACTTTTACAACACCAGAGTTGTCATCCTCCTCACCAGAAAAAGAGTGTAGTGAAAGGCCAAGTGGTTTAAGAACACAGAATATCTGACTAAATTGTTGTTAAGAATCAGATGTGAAATATTACACAAAAGAAACACGTCACTTGTTCCTATACTTAAGACCGAGTTGAGCACAGTACAACACACAAAGGAAAGTGCCTTTGGTAGCGATGTGATGGTGGTACAATATAATAAGGATGCACCTAAAATAGTAAAAATCATACTTAAAATGTGGGACTTAAATTTTGATACCTCCCTGAGAAACAAACTGGGATTAAAGCCAAATATTGGGTACAGTCAAGGTAGAAACTTAAAAGATATATTTGAAAGCAATGTCACAAACAGTACTAAACATCTCAAGTCCAAAATGTTCAAATGTGGTACCTGCAGTGCCTGTAGATTTATTAATGATAGTCCCTATGTCACTATTGATGATTATGAAAGAACATTGTGTTGTCCGGGGCATTGCAGCTCTAATACCACTAACGTGGTGTATGTAGCAACTTGTACAGCATGCACCTGTTTTTATGTGGGAAAACCATCAGAAGATTGAGAGATAGGATATTAGAATATGTGAGGGACATTAAGAAGAAAAAAACAACCAGTGCACTATATGTACACAGCTCCTTATGTAGCAATTTTAAGACATTTTTATTTTTTATTATTGATAAGATTGACACTAATAATTTTTTGGGCCACATTGAATTAGCTATTTCAGTGGGGGAAACAAAATGGCAACTCAGGCTCAATGCCAAGCATGAGCCTGGATTGAATGATGATAATGGGAGTTCCATAATATCCATACTTAAGCAAAAAGCATTAGAAGTTTGAAAGAACATGTTTTTTTTTTCAATACTATGGCACAATTGGCAGCCTGATGATGTGTGTGACAAAATAATTTTTTATTAGACTGGCATGGTTTTAAATTTTGATATGTTTCTACATAATTCTTGGGACAGTCTTTTAATTGTTGTTCTAAAAGAACTTTTTGGTATAGGTATACAAGTCTTAATGAATTTTAGAACTGTTCAAGGCAAAGAGATTAACTAATTCCTTAAATATTTAAATTGTAATGATTGATGTTCTGTTGGTTGCTTTAATAGTATAAAGTTTTTAACCTTATTGACTCTAAAGAAGCCCATGTAATAAAGGAAGAAAGCACTTAGTCTGATTGCTACTTGTTATTAAAGTGTAACATTTGATATATTTCACTGGTGTGGTTTGGAATTTCTTTTTGTTTCATTCATACATCTCTCTGAAAAATAGGGTCTTCCATCATTATTTCTGAAATGAAGTACTTCATTAATGCACTGTTCAGTCTCATATGGTTTATACCCTTGAGCCCAAAATTAATTTCTTAGAAGGTCAAAGGCAGAAACTAGGTCATTGTCATCATCCTGTAGTCTCATTACCCTCAGGAATTGTCCATTCATAACATTTCTAGGGATGTGACCAGGATGCATACTGGTTCTATGTAACAAGGTATTCCTCTTACAACGTTTCCTGCGAAGTCAAGTATGGCAGCATCCCAGTGCTTCTTTATCAACTGTAACGTCAAGAAAGTCTGTACTAGTATGGGAAAGACAATGACTGACATTCAAAAATTCATAGGTTCATAGGTTCATAGGATGATACTAGGCTATTGGCCTGGAGGCCCTTATAAGCCTGGCCATAAATTTCAATGATGTTCCCTCAAACTCAGCACCTGCTTCCCCTGTCCAGCAGAGACACAGGTGAGATCCCAGGGGTATATTATTTGTTTCCCATCCAGTCATCCAGGTGCCTTTTAAAAAGGGCTAGAGAGGTACTCTGCTTGACATGGAGAGGGAGACATTTCCACAGATGGGGAGTCTTTGGGACACAAATCTATCCCGTCAACAAGTTCTACTAATGCCACAGACCAGGTTAAGGCCTTGCATGTGGGTTACATGAGTGGAATTTGTCTTATGGATATGTAGCAACTCCATCAAGGCTGGGTCTGAAATGGCCTTGTATGCCAGGCACAGGTCACTTCTGAGCAGTCTGTATGAGACTGAGTTGAGGGACAGGGCTTTTAGCCTATCTGTATAGGATAGGTGTTTGAGACATTGTATTATGTAAAAAATCAATAAAGTTATTTAAGCTCTGTTCTGTTTCTTTCCACACAAGAAATATATCATCCACAAATCATCTATAGAATAAAGTATTTCCCAAAGACATATTATTAATTAGTACATACTCATGTTCCCAGTGTACAAGGCCTAAGTTGGCATAAGTGTTGGCACATACTGTGCCCATTGCCACTCCTGTCAGCCAGATGTAAAAGTTATTATTAAAGACAAAGATGTTATTTTCAAGTATTAGTTCAATCAAGTCTCAGATCCTATTGACTTTCCTCACTGGCCAGTCTGCATTATTGCCAAGGAATAATCTCACACATTCAGTGCCCCAGTCATTGGGTATCACTATAAATAGTGAAGTAATATCCAGTGTAATGAAAACATAGTTGTGGTCCCCCTCATATTGGTTATACCAGGAAAAGAACCCTTCTAAAAAAAGACTTGGTAGCTTTAAGTACTGTTTCTGAATTGTTAAGTGCAGGTCTAAGTGTCTTCTCTACAAAAACTGACAGGGATTCTGTGACCCATCCACGACTAGATACAATAAGATGCATAGGTGGTTGCATAGGGTACTTATGTATCTTCGGTAAGCCATATAATATTGGAGTAATAGGATGTTCAATGTGAGAATAGTCGTGTAGTTCTTCACTATTCTGGCCAGTCATAAATAGGTCATAAATCAGCACATGTACTTTATCAATGATGACTTTAACCACATGTCTGGTTGCTGTATCTTTCGGCTTTTCCCGGTCACCACAGTGGAACTCCGCTCCACTAATGAATGGCAGTAGATTTTTACGTACCTACTTGCCAGGCCTGACGCACAACCTTCAACAAAGGTATGTCCATTCAAGCATGTCTCCACACATATTCCTATATGTCTTAGCATCAATCAACATGGATTGCAGCTGTTCAAGATAAAATTGCTTATCTATGATTATTATTCCCCCACCTTTGTCTGCTGCTCATATCTCAAGGTGGGGGACTGATCTTAAGTCTTCTAGTGCAGTTCCTTGCCGGGATGTTAGATTATAACAATAATGTTTATGTATAGTCATTAAGGAAGCATGTATCACTTCTTCAGATACTCACAAAAGCTTCAATAAAAGGATGTGGTATCGGGGTAAAAGTACTCAGTTTCTTGAAGTTGTTAAAATCAATTAGATAGTTCAGGATACATTAATGACAAAGAAACATTTCTCACAAAAAGTCTCAGGGTCTGTTAGGACCTCACTCAGTTCAGAAGGTCTCAGGCAGAAAGGAGAGAACTCAATTCAAAACACTGATCTGTTCATCACTTAGAGCAAAAGAGGATTTGTTTAAGATTAACTCATTTGATGCCATCTCCTGGTAGTCATGGCATCTCTTATGTTCAGATAGAGAACATACCCTTTCCTCCCCCTGGTCTTCGAGCAGCTCTTCTGATGATCGATTTTTACTGGTAGAGGAGCTTCCAACTGAAAAGAAATCAAATGAATGTTCTCAGTCCTAGATACAGAGGGCAATGTAATGGATGAATCATGATTGACAGTAGGAGGAGACACAACGACCCCACATTATTCACAGTCTTATTCATTGATTCAGTCAGCTGGACACCTGCATACATTAATGTATCCTGAGTTATCTAATGATTTTAACAACTTTAAGAAACTGAGTACTTTTACCATGATACCACATCCTTTTATTGAAGCATTTGTGGGTGTCTGTGAAGAAGAGATACATGCTTCCTTAATGACTAAATATAAACATTTTTTATAATCTAACATCCTAGCAAGTCACCACACTAGAAGAGCTAAGATCAGCCCCCACCTTGAGATATGACCAGAAGACAAAGGTGGGGGAATAATAATCATGGGTAAGCAATTTTATCTTGAACCGATGCAGTCCATGTTGAGTGATGCTAAGACGTAGAGGAACATTGCCAGACATGTGGTTAAAGTCATCATTGATAAAGTACATATGTTGGTTTATGACCTACATATGACTAGCCAGATTAGCAAAGAACTACATGAATATCTTCATACTGAACATCCTATTACTCCAATATTATATGGCTTACCAAAGGTACATAAGGACCCTATGTGACCACCTATGCTTCCTATTGCATCTAGTAGTGGATAGCTCACCAAATCTCTGTCATTTTTTCTAGAGAAGACACTTAGACCTGCACTTAACAATACAGAGACAATACTTAAAGTTACTAAGTCTTTTTTTAGAAGGGTTCTTTTCCTGGTATAACCAATATGATTGGAACCATAACTATGTTTTTATTACACTGGATATAGCTTCACTGTTTACAGTGATACCCAGTGACTGGGATATTCAATGTTGACACTTTTATTTGGCAATAATACAGACTAGCCAGTGAGCAAAGTCAATCTGGTCTGTGAACAGACTGAATTAATACTTGAAAATAACATCTTTGTCTTTAATAATGACTTTTATATCCAGCTGATGGAAGTGGAGATGGGCACAGCATGCGCAACACTTATGCCAACTTAGCCCTTGCACACTGGGAACATGAGTTTGTACTACATAACAATATGTTTGTTGGAAATACTTTATTATATAGATGATTTGTGGACGATGTATTTCATGGTTGGGAAGACACAGAACAGAGCTTTAATAACTTTATTGATTTTTTACATAATACAACAGAATTTTTGAAGTTTAGTCATTGCCTTTCCTTTAGTAGCATAGATTTTTTTGATGTTACAGTTGATATGGAAGCACTGGGATGCTGCCAAACTTGGCTTTATAGGAAACCTTGTGAGAGAAGTACCTTGTTACACAGAACCAGTATGCATCTTGGTCATATCCCTAGAAATGTTATGAAGGGACAATTCTTGAGGGTAATGAGACTATACGATGAAGACAATGACCTAGTTTCTGCCTTTGGGCTTCTTTAAATGAATTTTTGGCTTGAAGGTGTAAACATTATGAGACGGAGCAGTGCATTAATGAAGTACTTCTTTTGAATAGTAATGATGGAAGGCCCTATTTTTCAGAGAGATGTTTGAATGAAAATGGTGAACTGACTTTGATTGGAATACATTGTATGAATAAGAGTTGGGTTATGTATTCAAGTGATGTGAATATTGCATGCAATATTCTGAAAAAGAATTGGTTGATTTTACAACCCAACCCTGATATTTGAAAGGTTATTGGTGAATTAACAGACTGGAGTTCCACTGTGGCGACCCCTAACCAGGAAAAGCCGAAAGACAAACAACAACAACCTAGGTTCTGCTTAAGGACTAAATTTTCCCTTAAACAAAAACTTTGCTACAGAAACAATTCAACAGTTAGTGTATTATTCTGATTGTAAAGGGACTTTAAAATGTCATGCTTGTAAAGCATGTAAATATACTTTAATGAACACTTCATTTGTGCAACCAAGTACTGGCTTTAAAATAGAAATAGACTTTTATGCTGACTGTAAGAGTAAAGTCCTAGTTTATTATGCAGACTGTACCACCTGCAGAGCTTTCTTGTTGTATCTTTCGGCTTTTCCCGGTTAGGGGTCGCCACAGCGGAACTCCGGTCTGCTAATGATTGGCAGTAGATTTTTACGTACCGACTTGCCAGGCCTGATGCACAACCTTCAACAAAGGTACGCCCATTCATGCATGTCTCCACACAGAAGACACTTTAGCTGAGAATCGAACAGGACAAAGTCGTACTGTGAGGTGACAACGCTACCGCAGCACCACCACCGCAGCCACCTACAGATAAATCATACACTAAAAGAAAGGGTGATGGAATATACCAATGACATAAATAGAAAGAAAGTAACTAATGCTACAGATAAGCACATAATGGAATGATGGAATGAACACTCATTCAAGTTTTTTTTTTGTGCTTGAATTGACAAGTGTGCAGGGTGGAGATCAGATTAACTCAACAGAGTGCTGTGAATTACGATGGATTTTACTTTTACAAGTACACATCCCACCAGGACTGAATGGTACAATTTCATTGAAGCCAGTGTTGAAATCCTAACCCCTTACATCATTGACTTTTGAGGGCTTGGTTGTTAATAGATTTTCGATTGAATGATTTGCTTATGAATGAACAGTTAGCTGATTATCAGTGTTATAGTGATTGTTTTTTAGATATTTAAATTTCTTCTTTTTATTAGTTTTAGTATGATCTGAAGAAGTAGATCAAGTATCTATGAAAACACTTACCTTCTGTTCATTTTGTTTTTTTTGTTTATTAAAAAATTTACTGCCAGCCGTGTTGATTGGAGTTTTCTATTCTCATAGTGCATTGTGTTTCTATTTCTCCACCCTTTATCAAGTGGCTTTGAGTTTTGTTTTGGATTATTTCATTTGTACCTTTACCGCCACCTGTGTTAATCGGAGTTTTCTATTCTCATAGTACTCTTCAGATAGACATGCCCAGAAACAGCACCTCAAATACTATGAACCATGACAATGTGCTGAGGAATGATAGCAAACAACAGATGATTTTGTAACATTTCAGAACAGTTGTTTTATTTTTAGATAATTTTCTGATTAGTTTTTACCATTTTTGGCCTCATGTCTGTGCTTGGAATGATTTTCTTGGAAAAGAGTGGAAGTTAGCTACTTTGCTTTTCCTGCAGTGCTGTCTTTGCTGTTTTGGGGGGAATGATTTGATGCTCATAGACTTAGTGTTTTGATCATAAACACCAGCTCCTCCCTCCCTCTTGATTAGTGAGCAGACGCTGAAATTAACACAGAGCATCATGTATATCTAGAGCTGTAATCTGTGCCTGTTTAATCATAGGCAACTTTAAACACTACCTCAGGCATTTTTAAAGTTTTCTTTTTTTTTTGGAACTACAAAACGTTTAAGGTTTGCATAATTCTGTACCTTCATGCAAAGCTGTACCGCTATCACTGCAGTAGCCTGGAGCATAGTAGTGCAGTGACTGAAATCACTGAAGTAGTGAGTTACTGGTAATCTTTCCTAAAAATAAACCATTACAAGCACTCGACCAAAAATGGCCACTGCATAAGTAGAAGCTGAAATAGCTGAGTTTAGTTGCAAAACATTCCAGGTGTAGCAACAGGGTAAAATGGCATATGATGGATACAAAATAAATTGTAATAATCATAAGGACACAGTATACATTTAACACACGTGTTTATCTTCTTTTGCTGAAGTGTAGTGACTCATACTTTGCATTAATAAATGGTATTTACTTCTATTGGCTTGGTGTATATTTTGTTTCCTTATTAAGTGAGTATTTTTGTGGTTATAAATTGGTATAAGATTGCTTAACATGTTTGAGGAGAGTGTCCTCATTTTCCCCAAGCTTTAACATTGTAATTGTAGAAACAGTAATTCCTGCCCCACATAGCTAGGGGAAATGTGGACTAGATAGCAAGCATGATGCATAACCGTGGAAACTTTCAACCTTCCTAAAAAAGAGCTAAGCTACTCCTTATTATGTTTAAAAGAATTGCACAATATTCACTGTATTGTTCTACCCCTGTAAATAGATGCTGTATCCACTTAACACCATAAGACCTGGTTCTGAGTTATGTTCACACCTAGTAGTAGCTGTGCTATTATATCAGGTGCTGGGATGAATAAAGTGTAGGACACAAATCAAATGTGGGACTTCTGGGTTACAGTCACAGCTATATCCCTCTATGCCACAGAGCTGGGTATTTGTCCCTAAAAGTGATGTTTATAAGTATTTGAAATGCATAGATAGTTAAAACTACAGAGCATTGTTAACTCATATCAAAAATTTCAAACTGAAAAAAAAAATCTAAATATAGGGTGCCTTATTGGTGCAGCAGAAAGTATTGTCACTTCACAACTCTTATTTCTTCTGTTCTGTTCAGTTCCCAACTGCCCTCTATGTGTAGTTTGAATGCTGTCCTTGCACCTTAGTGGAATTTTATGGTGCTCTTCTTTCCTGCTATATTCTATTGCATGCCAAGAGGTGAACTGTTTTTTATCCAAATTCCTTATAGGTCTGCTTACAATATGAATGAATGCATGTACGTGTGTGTGTGTGTGTGTGTGTGTGTGTGTGTGTGTGTGTGTGTGTGTGTGTGTGTGTGTGTGTGTGTGTGTGTGTGTGTGTGTGTGTGTGTGTGTGTGTGTGTGTGTGTGTGTGCATCCGTGTTCATTCTACTGTGGGCTAGTGTACCATCTAGCATTAGTTCCCTGACTTACACACCTATTGTTTGCTGGGATACTTTCCAGATCCCCATCCAACCATCCATCCATCCATCCATCCATCCATCCATCCATCCATCCATTCACAACCCCTTTTTCTAATTTTTCTACATAGAGAATTAATAAATGAATGCAATTAGTGAAGTTCGTAAATAGCTGTTACATTACATTAGTACCAAAAAGTAAAACCAAAGTACATTTACTATGCAAATATCTGTTCAAAAATGTACTAGAAAATGTCAAGCTCTTTCAGAGGTGCTGATAGAAAAATAAAGAAAAATCAAACACATTAGTGTATATGTCTTTTAAATGTTGCGAGGGCCTAAATTTGCATTATCTTGATTTGTTAAAGGAGTGGAAAAATCACTATTGTTTAGTGAGTGCAATATGCTTACAGATTATGTCTGAATCATGTTGGCATTACATCAGAAGTAAAAGTTGATATATACATTTCTGCCACTGGACTCCTCTGACAAAGGTAATATAACCAAGACAGCTTTAGTGTTGAGCATCCTTAAGGTGGAATGACAGACATAAGTACAGTATGTGCCTGAGCATCCAGGTATAAAACCAGGTATTAAGGACTGTCACAGAGTGATTGAGATACTGTCGCTTTATACATAAACTTTCAAGAGCTATTTCAGTATGTCAGCCTGCCAAATACCATTAAATTTGTTACCCTTAGGGGTTGGTGTATGATTTCTGTTCACTATAAGGAATGTATAGTATATCCAGAACATGCTTTACTGAAATAATATTACAGCAGAAATAAAAATCACACACACACACACACACACACACACACACACACACACACACACACACACACACACACACACATATTTATAGTATAGGGTGTTTGTCTGTGTGTTCATCAGCATTTGTCTTCTGACAAAACATTTTCAGCAGTTTGAAGTCATACCTCTCAACTGTACAGATTTTCACAGAATGTCCAGATGTTTGTCTTATATTTTTTTGTCTATTTTTCATAAAATTGTGGTTTTCTGGCAAATCATTAAAGACTGAATTTAGAAAGTAATGACAGACAGCTGAGTTTGAGACTTCATACCCTTCAAAAAATTAATGCTAATGCAAAACATGTTATTCTATCAACGATAAATCCAATAAACGGATGCTGGAATGAAACAAAGCTGTATAGGATAAACCACATCCAAAATGTAACGTAAAACTGGTTTATTCACAGACAGAGGTTAGCGGTTTCACCTGATAGGGCTTCTTCAGACCATAGACATTCACAAAAAGTTTAAATACCATCTTTGGTGGGTAAAAACACATATCTCTCCATTCTTAAGTGATAGACCTCCATTACATAAACATATAAAAACTATACTATAAAATATACATATAAATGTATAAAATATATACTAAACTGATTCATATTATTCAATGTATATAGAAAACAGTATACAAATAATATGGGCATACATGCATGAAATGCATAAGCATGTACACTGCATCTATAACATATCACATTCAAGCATTAAAAATATGCATAAAATATACTTAAAAACCTAGTACACTCCTAATTGATCTTGAGCCTTCTCGACCTCAAAAAAGGTTTAATAGACACTTTGTCATTTAGGCCAGGATATTGATCCGACCTAAATTTCACAATCCATTTAACTTCCTGACCTTCAGTATAAGTTCTAATATCCCCACCCCTATGACTGGGGTGTATCTTCTCTATAACCCTAAATCTAAATGCATGGGTGGCATCAGTATCTAATATATGTCTCGACAGGGCATTAATAGTTGACTTAATCCTGATCTGATAAATGTGCTCATGGATTCTATCCCTCAGCTTCTGATTAGTCTTACCCACATAGAACATCTGACAAATCTCACAGGAGGCAAGATAAACAACATTTTCAGACATACAATCAGCAGATACTTGAAACACATACTTAGATGAATCAGAAGGATGAATGAAAACATTGTCAGAGTCAATAAACTCACAAAAATTACACCGTCCACAAGGAAAAGTCCCATGGACGTCAAACATCTCTGAACCAAACCTGCTATTCGGGTAACATAGAATCCTCTTTAAGTTCAGCTTGTTCTTATATACAAATTGAGGGGCATCACCTGCAACCTCCCTGACTTTGGGATCAACCATCAATACATCATAATGAGCCCTGATAATGTCTTTAATCTGTCCAACATCCTTGGTGTAAAAAATGGGTAGCCTGACACAGTCCCAGGTCTGTCACCACCCTCCAGACTTCCCATGGAGCTCACCCTAGACATACCTTCCTCATGGGATGTATCCTGTCCACCAACATATGACTGAAAAATATGGGGCAGCTGCATGTAACCTAAAATCAGAGATCCCTGTCACACCCTTCTTAATGTCACCAGCCTCATATGCCTGGGCAGTAAACCTTTCACAAAGTTCTCCCAGCTCATGGGCAAAACCTACATTTGAGGGATTATATCTAGAAACCCTCATGGCTTGACCCCTGACCACATTCTGAAAACCGTAGCCAGGGTGCATGCTGTGTTTATGCAGGAGAACATTCTTATGACAAGATTTCCTGTACACACCTGTGTTTAACATCCCATTTTCTAGTGTCTCCACATAGACATTCAAAAAAGGAATGTTAATATCTGAAAATTCATAGCTAAACTTCAGGTACTCACTAACATTGTTTACTTCTTCTATGAAGGCAACCAACTCATCTGATGTACCAGTCCAAATAAAAAACAGGTTGTCCACAAAACGCCTGTAAAAAAGCACTGATGACACATAACCCAATGTCTTAAACAAGAATTCTCTCTCCCAAGCTGCCATAAAGAGACTGGCATAGCTATTGGCACACGAGGTGCCCATAGCTACACCATCTCGTTGTAAATAACACTGTGTACCAAAACAAAACACATTATTCTCCAGTACTACCTCTAAGAAGGTTATAACAAGATCAATCACTGGTCCAGCAAGCATCGAACAATCCCTCAAATAGCCATACACCCTTTCCACTCCCTCCCTATTGGGAATGACAGTGAAGAGTGACTGAACATCCATGGTCACAAGTAGAAACTCCAAGTCACTAGGAACCTGCTTCATAAACGTATACAAATCAAGCAAGAACTGCTTGGTATCCTTCAAAATGTACTCATTAGCATCCACTATGGGTCTAAGGAATTTCTCTATATAGATAGAGAAGGGCTCTGTAGACCATCCCCTACCCGAGACAATTGGTCTCAATGGTGGTCTCTCCCTGTTCTTATGTATTTTGGGGAGACCCTGGATCATGGGTATGAAAGGGTCATCGACTGTCAAATACTCAAAAAGTCTCTCAGTTATAATTTGACTCTTCATCAGATCTTCTAACATACAATGAATCCTGTTGACATGTTCAGATACAGTGCCACTGTCAATGGGACAGTAAAACTTTTCACCACTCAACATTGATATCATAGACTCATTGTAGAGTGTCATATCCATGACCACAACACAACCACCTTTATCAGCGGGCCTTATGGCAATGGTAGAATTATTACGCAGTCGTGTCAGAGCACTTCTCTGTGCATATGTAAGATTACTTCTCCTCAAGCTCCGTGCACCACCCATAGACCTCCTCTTATAGAGGTCATTCTCAACCAGTTTACTAAACACTGCCACTAAAGGGTGCATCACTGGTACATATTGACTTGGTTTCCTAAACTCCCTGGGACCAAGATTCTCTGGTCTCCCTTTAAACTCAATCTTCAGGGACAAATTCCTGATGAACAATTTAAAATCCACTATATAATATGTACCAGTGATGCACCCTTTAGTGGCAGCATTTAGTAAACTGATTGAGAATGACCTCTATAAGAGGAGGTCTATGGGTGGTGCACGGAACTTGAGGAGAAGTAATCTTACATATGCACAGAGAAGTGCTCTGACACGACTGCGTAATAATTCTACCATTGCCATAAGGCCCGCTGATAAAGGTGGTTGTGTTGTGGTCATGGATATGACACTCTACAATGAGTCTATGATATCAATGTTGAGTGATGAGAAGTTTTACTGTCCCATTGATAGTGGCACTGTATCTGAACATGTCAACAGGATTCATTGTATGTTAGAAGATCTGGTGAAGAGTCAGATTATAACTGAGAGACTTTTTGAGTATTTGACAGTTGATGACCCTTTCATACCCATGATCCAGGGTCTCCCCAAAATACATAAGAACAGGGAGAGACCACCATTGAGACCAATTGTCTCGGGTAGGGGATGGTCTACAGAGCCCTTCTCTATCAATACAGAGAAATTCCTTAGACCTGTAGTGGATGCTAATGAGTACATTTTGAAGGATACCAAGCAGTTCTTGCTTGATTTGTATACGTTTATGAAGCAGGTTCCTAGTGACTTGGAGTTTCTACTTCTGACCATGGATGTTCAATCACTCTTCACTATCATTCCCAATAGGGAGGGAGTGGAAAGGGTGTATGGCTATTTGTCAGATTGTACGACACTTGCTGGGCCAGTGATTGATCTTGTTATGACTTTCTTAGAGGTAGTACTGGAGAATAATGTGTTTTGCTTTGGTACACAGTGTTATTTACAATGAGATGGCATAGCTATGGGCGCCTTGTGTGCCAATAGCTATGCAAATCTCTTTATGGCAGCTTGGGAGAGAGAATTCTTGTTTAAGACATTGGGTTATGTGTCGTCAGTGCTTTTTTACAGGCGTTTTGTAGACAACCTGTTTTTTATTTGGAATGGTACATCAGATGAGTTGGTTGCCTTCATAGAAGAAGTAAACAATGTTAGTGAGTACCTGAAGTTTAGCTCTGAATTTTGATATTAAGATTCCTTTTTTGGATGTCTGTGGAGACACTAGAAAATGGGATGTTAAACACAGGTGTGTACAGGAAATCTTGTCATAAGAATGCTCTCCTGCATAGACACAGCATGCACCCTGGCTACGGTTTTCAGAATGTGGTCAGGGTTCAAGCCATGAGGGTTTCTAGATATAATCCCTCAAATGTAGGTTTTGCCCATGGGCTGGGAGAACTTTGTGAAAGGTTTACTGCACGGGCATATGAGGCTGGTGACATTGAGAAGGGTGTGACAGGGATCCCTGGTTTGAGGTTAGATGCAGCTGCCCCATATTTTTCAGAGTCATATGTTGGACAGGATACATCCCATGAGGAAGATATGTCTAGGGTGAGCTCCATGGGAAGTCTGGAGAGTGGTGACAGACCTGGGACTGGGTCAGTTAGGCTACCCATTTTTTACACCAAGGATGTTGGACAGATTAAAGACATTATCAGGGCTCATTGGGATGTATTGATGGTTGACCCCGAAGTCAGGGAGGTTGCAGATGATGCCCCTCAATTTGTATATAAGAACAAGCTAACTTAAAGCGGATTCTATGTTACCCGAATAACAGGTTTGGTTCAGAGATGTTTGACATCCATGGGACTTTTCCTTGTGGGCAATGTAATTTTTGTGAGTTTATTGACTCTGACAATGTTTTCATTCATCCTTCTGATTCATCTAAGTATGTGTTTTGAGTATCTGCTGATTGTATGCCTGAAAATGTTGTTTATCTTGCCTCCTGTGAGATTTGTCAGATGGTCTATGTGGGCAAGACTAATTGGAAGCTGAGGGATAGAATCCGTGAGCACCTTTATCAGATCAGGATTTAGTCAACTATTAATGCCCTGTCAAGACATATATTAGATACTGATGCCACCCATGCATTTAGATTTAGGGTTATAGAGAAGCTACACCCCAGTCATAGGGGTGGGGATATTAGAACTTATACTGAAGGTCAGGAAGTTAAATGGATTGTGAGATTTAGGTTGGATCAATATCCTGGCCTAAATGACAAAGTGTCTATTAAACCTTTTTTGAGGTCGAGAAGGCTCAAGATCAATTAGGAGTGTACTAGGTTTTTAAGTATATTTTATGCAAATTTTTAATGCTTGAATGTGATATGTTATAGATGCAGTGTACATGCTTATGCATTTCATGCATGTATGCCCATATTATTTGTATACTGTTTTCTATATACATTGAATAATATGAATCAGTTTAGTATATATTTTATACATTTATATGTATATTTTATAGTATAGTTCTTATATGTTTATGTAATGGAGGTCTATCACTTTAAGAATGGAGAGATATGTGTTTTTTCCTGCCAAAGATGGTATTAAAACTTTTTGTAGTTTGTGAATGTCTATTGCCTGAAGAAGCCCTATCGGGTGAAAGCGCTAACCTCTGTCTGTGAATAAACCTGTTTTACGTTACATTTTGGATGTGGTTTATCTTATACAGCTCTGTTTCATTCCAGCATCCGTTTATTGGATTTATCGTTGTTATTGGATTGGCTCTGGTTGGTGGTTTGTTCACCCTGTGTGAGCACCTTTTTTGGTGAAATGTTATTCTATCAACTTTCTTTGTTTATAAGAGCGATATTTAAAAATTGTCCCTATTTTGGGCCTTTGTACCACTTTTATTTATGGCTTTGTCCAGATTTCTTGATCTAAGAGGTTGAGAGGTATGTAATTGATGTCCCAATGGTGCATGGTAGCTGATTTCATCTTTTGACCACAAGAGGGCAGCTCAGCTGAGAGAATGCCACATTCTTTGCTCAGTTCTCTTTTATGCACTGCACTTGCTCTCTTATTTGCAACAGTTTTGTTATTCATTTCTGATCCAATTCCTCAGCAGTGAAACTAAGTGATATTGTATGATATACTAGATTTCAGGGACAGCATGGTTTTAGAAAAGTACAGAAAACAGATTTATACTGCTGTCATTCTGGGTATATGAACTGTTTTATCATCAGACATAATGGCACAATAAAAGCTTAACAAGGAAATAACTTGTTTGTCATTTAAAGGCAAAATGAGCATATCAGACAGGATTCCCATGGTGACAAGTATGTGCTGGCATGCAAAATCATGAAATAGTGAGCATATGACAGACCTGTTATGGGCATCAGGGGGATCAGGAACTAGTAATCATGGGCTAGCCAAAGGGAATAGGTATGCACATGGTTTAATTAGAAAAAAAGCAACAGAAACAGGAGAGAGGTATGCACACTGTTTAATTAGAAACCAAAGGAGATAGGTATGCACACGGTTTAATTAGAGAAAAAGCATCAGAAACAGTAGAGAGGTATGCACATGGTTTAATTAGAAAAAAAAGCAACAGAAACTTTAAGAAAAGACAAGTCTGGAAAAGCAGCAAGCATGACAAAAGAACATACACAGTTTAAAAAAAAAAACAGCACTTTGGAGATGCTCTGAGACTTATGAAGAACAGCTTTCATTACAGTTAAGCCCTTCTCCCCTCCTCCCAGAAGTGCCTGTTGGGAGTGTATGAGAAAGAAACCAGAAGATCCTTAAAATCAGTCATCTGGGACGCATCAAGGCACTCGAGGTCCTTTAACTCTGCTCCATTGGCCTGTGAGTATGTTTGTGTCATCTATAAGCCATTGCTTATGTAGGCAGAGCAACTCACCAAACATCCATCTATTGCAGATTACAGAGACCGCAGGAGTTTGCCACCTTAACTCATTAACTGTAGTAGTGCCTCCAGACATTTCTCTAGGATCATCCTCCTAGTAATGCTCCAGGCATCTAACATTGTCTACATGTATATTGACAATATCAGAACTATGCTGCATACAAGCATTTGAAAGATTCCATCTTAAATCTCTCATCATAGGCAACACAACTGCATTGATACTTAACCTCTGTTTAGTGCAGTTAAACAGAAATCAGATATTATTCATATGCTATTTATGTTGCCAGAATATTCATATTTCTCAGCCTCTCTCAATTACCAAGTCACACAGACAGAGCTGTTTAGTGCCATACAAAAGCTCACAGCTGGATAAATGAAATACTGCTGGCAGTATGTTTGTAGCTTGGGAGGTTCTTAAGATATTGTAAGTTTGTAATATAAGTTACTTATTACGTTTAAAAGAATTGCTGAATATTCATTGTGTTGTTCTGTCTTTGTCAAAAGATGCTGGTTCATTTAACACCTTAAGACCTGGTTCTGAGTTATGTTCACACATAGTAGGTTCTGGAATGAATAAGGTTTAGGCCATGAATCAAATATGGGACTTCTGGGTTACAGTCAGAGCTATATCCTTATTGTTTACTTAATGGTCTAACCATAGGTTTGAAACATGCCATAGACCAGACAGTTATGGGAGAAAAGCTCCACATAAAATACATATTTACAATGAACACATAAATAAATAAACATTTTAAGCATTACTTTGCAGGTAGTATTGAGACAGACAGTAAAGACAGTTATCATATACTTTAGAAGTTATACTATTTTACATAAATCAAAGACATGTTAACGTGTAATAGTTGGAGATACTAGAGCAATGATAATACACATAGTTTCAGTAAATGTATAGTGACATCAGCGAGGTATGATGTCACCAGAGCAGGAACAGATTATAGAGAAGGAGGAAGGGTGTAAGCAGAAATAATCAAGAAAAACATAAGTAGAAAAAGTTCTGATAGTGGAGAGGGTGCGATAACAGTAGCTAGGTAAGAGGATGAGGTGGGTAAGGGGGGTATTAGTAAGAGAGCGTTAAGGCTATAGGTTAGTTGGATGATCACTAGTGAGGATGAACCAGAAAGGGACAGGGATAAGAAAGGTAAAAAAGTCAGTGTGATTGATAGAGAGATTGGCAATGGAAGATAAACAGAAAGGAAGGTGGAGTCAGGATGGGACTATGAGCATAGCCATGAGGAAGTTAGGTGTTGTCTTAGGTTGTGTATGAAATGTGTGGTAATGTTGTCTTGTTTTAGGATGGGTAGGATGGAGTTCCAGTGCTTAGCAACACAGGTTCAGCCAAGTGAGTTGCCTGCACTGTCATGAGACTTGGTCTGGTCAGGCGATATTTCTTCTGTGAGCGGAGATTCCTAAGAGGGAAGTAATGTTTGAGGATGTTTTGTAGTGATGGGCAGATGTCGGGTTTCTGTATTATTTTGTAGGCACTAAGCAGTTGGGAGTTGGTGAGGTATTTATGTAGTTTAAGGCCATGTAGGGGAGTAGGTGAGGTAATTAGGTAGTTTAAGGCCATGTAGGTGCTTCAGTGCTAGGCAGTGGTGTGAACGGTTTGGTATTTGGATGCAAACTTAGCTACTTTATTGTAGCAAGCCTCTAGTTTATTTTTTAAGGATGAGTGCTGCATAGAGAAGTGATAGGAGAAAATGAGATGTTGCTAAAGAATTCCTAGGGTAGTCAATGAGAAAGGGTTTGTTTCTGAAGAGGAAGCCTAATATTTGGTGAGTTTTCCTGATGGCTTGAGTGATGTGTTGATCATATTTAAAGTTATCACCAATTAAGACACCAACAAGCTTTGTGCTGGAAACTGTTATAACTGAGGTATTATTTGCTGATGTGATGTTGAAGAATTGTTTCTGTACTGACAGAGATTTGGGTAAAGACAGCATTCATTTATTTGTTTAGCATTTAAAAGTCATTGGTAGTAATCTAGTCAGGCCTTAGTTGAGGAAAAGCAGTCCTGAGTAAACTTGTGGAGAAGAGGTAAATCTGGTGTTGAACATATGAGTATGACTACATGGGAAAGAAATACCATATGCAGTACCTCTGGAACAGAGACTCGATTATTTGACCAACTCCAAGACCAGACCTCCAGGACCAGAGGGAGAGTCTGTAAGTCTGGAGTAGCCTGGAAAAGTTGTGCTGGAAAAATAAAATAGCATCTGGCATAACAAAACAAAGCCAAATGAACCTGGTGACCTAGTCATAATGTCATATTTTCATGGTAACAGTAAGTGGGATCTAAGATAAGTAAGCTCATATGTTGTCATCAAGTTAGACATGGAGGCTGTTTAATCCTTGCCATACAAAAAGCCACTACCTAAGGGAGGATAGATTTATTTTTGATTACAATAAATGGCTAAATTATAAAGGGGAAATGAAGACAAGTAAGTAAATTAAAGCCACGGTGGTGCAGCGGTAGCATTGTTGCCTCACAGCAAGAGATTCTCCCGTTCGATTCTCGGCTGGAGCGCCTTCTGTGTGGAGTCTGCATGTCCTCCTCGCGGTTGAGTGGCATTCAAAGACATGCGTGAATGGGTGTGTCTTCGTTGAAGGTTGGGAGTCGAGCTGGCACCTCAGCACCGTAAAAATCTACTGCCAATCATTAGCGGACCGGAGTTCCGCTGTGGCGATCCCTAACTGGGAAAAGCCGAAAGAAGAACATTGAAAATAATAGGATGCATCATGTTAAATTGATAAGAAAGGGATTCTTTTTCCTCTGTAATTTTACAGTACATTCCTATCGCATGATCGAAAATTGTAAACGGCAAATGCGTATTGAGCGAACCCGATTGGTCGAAACGTCACGGGCATAACATAGAAATCACCGTAGGGAATATTTTCCCTTTACTTCAATGCGGTGTGATCTCAGAGTAGGAATATTTAAGTAGAGGGGGTGTGGGGGGTGCAGGGGGGCTTGCCCCCCTGCCTACAGCATTTAGGTAAGTATAGTTTTTTATTTTTATTTTTTTATTATATTTTCGAAATTTCAAACATCGCTCATATGGTGTTCGATGTTTGAAACTTTCAAAAATATAATATAGATCCTTTTACAGTGACATACTATGAAGACAATAATTTTTATATTGATGTCAAACATCACTTTAAAATTAGGTCTCCAAGTGCTGCTGACACATTTTAAGACTTACTGGCACTTTATGCACAAAATCTAAATTCTAGCAACTGTTGAATCTGCCCCAGACTCTTACACAAAACTGGGACTGGTATTACATTAATTGCAATTCCATTTAATGTATTTAAACAGTCATACTCAAACTGTTTTAACTTTGAAAGCTATGAAACAGTAGGAAGTGAACTAAATTATGCTTCTTTGCTAAGAGTCTATAAATGGGACATCTTCAGTTAGTTATCTTCAAAATGACATTGGTTCTATTAACTGCACCAAAGGAGGATGGAGCAAAAGGATATTCCAACTTCATATTAATGGACAATTTGATAATAAACTATATGGGAGAAATTTTAGCTGTAATAACTACTCCGGCAGTGTGGAATGTAAACAACTGTGGGTTCAAGCTTCCATACTGTGCCTAAAAATGTTAAGCCATTATATCCCTTATGGAGCCAAATAGAAAAGTTTTTGACAGTACTTATCTACAAAAAAACAGGAGTTTATTTTGTCTGCAGTAACCGTGCTTATTGCTGGCTCCCATACAAGTTTTGGGAGAGATACTATCTTGCCCGTAAACTTCCAACTATTAAAGCTGTAAGAGAATTTACTTAAAAGTCCTATGACTTTAAGGAAAAAGAAGATGGATTAGTGTCTCATCTACTGATGTAATTGATTGAGTTCCAGCTGGTGGATCCCTCTTCCCTTGTATAGATCAGGAAATGTTCTATGGGGGACAAGAAAATGTTTTGGCTTTGAATAATTCCACTTTTAGTGTGTTAAACAAGACTGATGTTGAGTTGACAGCAATGAGAACAGTAGTTATGCAAAACTGGATGGCCCCAAATGTTATACTTGACAATATGGATGGTAAGTGTGCCTTAGTAAGGAAGGAATGTTGCATCTACACCCTTGATTATGAACCTGTGATAGGAGAGTATCTAGAGTGAATTAAAGAAATAGTACAAAAGGCTCATAGAGCAGTGTGCCTGGTTGAGTAATGCCTTTTGGCTACTAGGGAACAAAACTGTGCAATGGTTCCTACTTACCATTGTCATTACTATTCTGCTAGTTGTTTACTTCCTTTTTGTGTGTGACAAATGTATTCTCTTTCTTATGTCACATGACCAGCCAACTCTACCTTGACTATTGAAGAAATTGTGCAAATATGCATTACAGGTACTCGGGTAAGTTTTATAGGTACAAAGGTAGAACAACTGGGGTCTCAAAGGCTTGAAGAGGTGGTAAATAAAAGGCTATGACCTTGAGTCTCACATGAACATATGAAAGTAACGTACACATGTTCTTATATCTGTTCTGGGGAAAACTATTGCAGTTTGTGGGAACTCATGCCATGTCACCGATATAAAGTGGTGAAAGACCCTGGTATAATGTAGAAATCTTGTTTGTTGAAGAGGGAGGTAAAATTGTCATAATATCCTGGTAATGTCTCAACCAAGCTAATTCCATGCTATTAATATGTTTGCTATTAATATATATTACTTAGCAGTTTAAAAAACATAATTCTTATTTAGTACTGATCTCCCTAGGCATGTATCAGTTGTCTTCATCAGAGGTCTAATTTTAAGAAACTTTTAAAACTTTTATGTTGCTCTCATTATATGATGTTAATCCAAATGGTAGTGTGAGGGGTTTCCGACATGATTTCAATAGTCTTTTCAGTTTCAAATGTAAACCTTGCTTACATGTGTTTAAGATGAGCCTACAAATGTAAATAAAAAATAAAAGCTGGCACAAATGGATTTTCATGTTCTTTAAAGGAGACTTTTGTGGAGTTAAACTAATAAGCATGAACTGTGGTTTCCAGAGGAACTAAAATGCATCCAAAATAGATTATAAGACGTTTATTTATTTTTATTTATTTGCATTTGTTTATCGGGATAATCTACTGGGCCATTAAGAACCCATTTTTAGTGGAAGCCCGAGAAAAAAAGCTCCACAATAAAATGAACAAAGAGGTCAACACATACAATGTGAATACATTTTCAAAGTATGCACAACCAAGGCAGAATAGTTAACAATTGCTTGATTTATTGGTAAAGCAGCAATAACAAATAGAAAAAAATAATTAAATTAAACAGGTTTACATTACATAAATCTTTCTGGTACTAGAATAGTGAGGTTTTCACCTAAAGGTTATCATTACATAAATATTTGTGGCACTGGGATAATGAATTTTTTGTCTGACTTTGTTAGACAGAGACTATGAAAACATAATGTCATCATAAAGCTAAGAGAGCTAGGTTTTGAAAGGTGCAGATATGGTACAAGTACAGTTCCAGATAGACGATAGGTAGTCTTGTAGAAAGGATTTGAAAGAGCCATGATCCTGAGTGGTTCTAATATTTAATGGTAGCGCATTCTAATTTTTTGGCTACTGTCAGAAGAAAAATTCAAACGAGTCACTTCTGCCTCAGGTGATGAAAAACTTCTTTATTAGCAGCTAACCAGATTACACATCATGTTGGCCAAGATGATCTCCTCCTCTGGTCAACTTGTTTACTGACATCAACTTTTATACTGCAAGCAAAACAACTTTTTGTTACATTTCTGACCGTTAACAGTTGGCTATGGAAAACACCTGTGGTAAACATGTTTATTAAAAATTACCTCAAACCAACAGTTAGTGCAGAATGTTCAAGAAGTACAGAATGTTCAGTTCAACAATGGTAGCTCAAATTTTCCAGGACACACAGCCTGCTTCAGTAAATTAACTCTTACTCGGCCGTGCGTCCTTATCCCAGGCTTCACTAAGCTATAACCAAGTCTCTTTATTCTGAAAAGCAGAAAACAGTTATTATTCAGGTTCACAAGCAATGCTGCATTTTGTTCACAGATGAGGCCCATCTTTGATAGGCATATCCCAACAAATAACATGTTCACTTTGCAAGAAGAGGAAAAAGACAAATAACAGTATGTTTTTAAAACTTTTCTCTTAACATTTCCCCCCTGAAAACACTTTTTATTTGTCTTTTTTATTTCAGCAATATATGGTTAAAAACTAAGTTTTTCTTTGCATACATTACTTCATTGGCAAGACAAACTTTTAAACTTCAAAAACATTTGCGAAAAGTCACATTTCAATGTATTCACTTTCACCAGTCTGTTGCAATTGCTGGTACATTGTCTTCATAACAGCAGTATCAACCAGTCTTTGTAGAAGACCTCTGATACAGGGTATACAACAGCAACCACATACCACCATGATAGCCACAGCGACTCCAACGGACACCAGGAAACTGCTGATGAGATGACTCCATTTTCCAAACCACGCTTGTAGAAAGTCTGTAAAGGGATTATTTACCCCAGAGTTCTCTGCCAATTCTTCGGATAACATTTCCAAACCTTTCAAAGCTGGAGTGATACTTCTGTCAGGCGCAGTGTTGTTTGGAATGCACGTACAACAGAAAGTCCCAAACATCCTGCAAACTCCTCCTTCTTTGGTCAGGAGCATATCCAACGCAATTCGATTCTGCCATGCCACCTGCGAAGTGGCCTCTAGTTGTTCAGCAATACCTTTTAATGCATCTTTGGTATAGTTCACAAAACGCTGCTGGTTATAGTAAATGTAGTTGATCCAGTCCACATTCTTATTAGGTTGAATCCAGACAAAGATGGATGTAAAACCAGCTGCTGTTTGGTTTATTGCTTTGTATTCATCAGGTACGCCTCTTGGTACACCAATGTTATCGATGTAGACACCGTTATCGAAGGATTACTTTGGTGCCTCTCTTTTTCTCCTACACAACCACGTCGGCTTTATTTCAGGTTCTCTTACGAAATTGCTTGCTGGAACTGGGAAAATGTAGAATGGCAGAATTAACTTTACAAGTGCACAAGTTCCCTTCCAGGGAATCGTAAGCCTTGATCTGAGTTTGTTGCCTCCACATAACCACCATACGTCTGCTAAACTATGAGTTTGGTTCTCCAGAAATGGATTCTCATTGCCATTCACAGTAACATTGCAATCATTCTGTCCCATATTGCCATAATTCTTCCCTGTGCCATCTCTGGAAATGCACATATACGAACCTGGATAGGAAATTGCTGCAGGCGGTTTCTCAACTTTGCTTATGACTGGAAAACACTGAGTTTCATTTTTGCATTTATCTTCAGTTTTGTTGAAGAATAATTTTAACAGACGCGTTAGGTTACCTTCATCTCGCATCAATGGGACTGTCGCTAGTTGCTGTTTACCTTCAGCACAAGAAACAGTTCTCACGATGTGCCTCTCGGGTACTATATCTAACCCAAGACAACCATTCATTATGGTGTATGAATCCCGTCTCGAGTAACAATTGTTCTTCTTCTGTGAAGGCAAAATCTGCTTTACTTGTAGCATTGTTAAGGCTTTGTACTTTAAGCTGGAGGATTCCCAAAGGATCAGTTCCAATTGGAAGAGACACTCCGATTCCATAAACTCCTGAATCACTTTCTTGTGGTGACACAATGGTTATAGTAATTACTTCGGTACCTTGGAAATGTGCAATTTTTATTCTTTGTTGCCTGCTTTTATCTTTCTCTGGTATCACTGCACCATTTGTTTCCCATCCATTCACATCTGTTGACCACCAAACATTTGACCAGGACGTACAGTCTCTATTGCACAAGTATTTTGCACGAGTCAAGAAATCATTATTGTTCCATTTAGAACAGTCCAAAATTCCTTCACAAAGTTTCACCTTAAACACAGTAGTAACACCTGTTTGCACTTGCAGCACCACCATTCCTTTTTCTCTTGCAACTGTTTCTTCTTGTATGGACATATTTACTTTTGCCACCAAAATCATCATCATGTAACAGTTCAAGTACCAGTTGAACATGGCCATCCTCCCTAAGGACTACCTCGCGCCATTGGTTTCTTCACTGGGTTTGAGACGAACTAACCCCTATTGGGCTAATCCCCCTTTGTAGCCAGACTTTGCGCTCAGAGGTCCGGTGGAGTTTGACCAATATCAATGGCAGAAGGAAAAGTCTTGAGTTTTTTACAGTGGGTGATATGAATCCACAAAGTCCTCTCAGCGATCTTTACAGCCGTAGGTGTCGAGATAAGTACTTGGTATGGGCCTTCCCACCTGGGGGATGACCAATTCTTTCTCTTCACAATTCGGATCCACACCCAGTCCCCGGGTGCCACACTTAACAAGGTTTCATTTCTAGAATCTGCAAAGGAGTCATTGGTTACAAGAAATTTGACATTTAGCAGCTTCTTCATATAATCCGCTAGATCCTCACCCCCCTCACGTTCCGCTGGCAACAATCCTTGCCACTGCGGGACGTAATATGGTCTCCCAAACAAAACTTCAAATGGTGTAAGTCCTTTGTAGGAGGGTGAGATTCGCATATACAGGAGTGCCAAAGGAAGGCACACAGTCCATGATCTATGTGTTTCTGCCATCAGTTTGCGGAGCTTACTCTTCAAGACACCGTTGTGTCTTTCCACCAGTCCAGCTGACTGGGGATGGTAAGCACAATGATACTTGAGATCAATTTGAAACACTTGACCCAACTTCTGAACAATCTGGTTAACAAAATGAGACCCATTATCACTGTAAATGCGTCTTGGTAAACCAAATTGGGGAATTATTTCTGTAGTCAAAAGCTTTGCTACTGTTTGTGCATTCAGGTGCTTCACTGGAAAAGCTTCTACCCATTTAGAAAAAGCATCAATAATGACTAAACAGAACCTTTTTCCCTCTGAGGGTGTCAATTCAATAAAGTCCATACAGAGTGTGTGGAAGGGATATGGAGGGGTGGGGAATGCCCGCTGAGACTTTTTAACTTCCCCCTGAGCATGATACTTTGCACATAATAAATAAGATAAACAGAATTGCTTTGCATAAGTTGAAAACCCTTTACACTAAAACACCTTAGACACTATTTGAATCATTGTCTGTACTCCTACATGGGCAGGTCCATGGCTAACCAATACCGCATACCTAAAAAGGTTTGAGGGTAATACCATTTTGCCATCTGATGTCCTATACAACCCATCCTGTTGAGTAATACCATATTTTACCCAACGACATTTTTCCTTCTGTGTTGTCAATGTTTGCATTACTTTTAGTGTCTCTAAGACTAAGAGGTGTCTGGGCTCTAAATCATTGTCATGTAAAAGCAAATCATTTTCTTGAGCTGCCTTTTTTGCAGCCATATCAGCAAGGGCATTTCCCCTGGAGACAGGATCTTTTCTGTTGGTATGTGCGGAACATTTACATATCGCTATGTGAAGTGGTAGTTGCACTGCATCTAACAACTATAAAATTAAATCTCTGTGATTTATTGGTTTGCCTGTCGCAGTAACCATTCCCCTATTCTTCCATTGTTGAGCGAAAACATGTACAGTGGAGAAAGCATATTGACTATCTGTGTAAATTGTCACTTTCTTACCCTCCCCTAAGGTACAAGCTCGAGTCAAAGCCACCAACTCAGCTGCTTGTGCAGAATAAATGCTTGACAATCCTTTTGCCTCCAAAACTTCAGTTTCTGTGGTGACTGCATACCCTCCTAGTGTTTTTCCTACAGTGTCTTTCTTTGCTGATCCATCTACAAACAAAACGAGATCAGAATCTACCAATGGAATATCCGTTAAATCTGGTCGGGGAAGCACTTTGTCATGAATGCTCTCTAAACAAACGTGTGGAATACCTTCTTCTGGAATCAGCAAAAGTGTTGCCGGATTAAGAGTAGTACATCTTTCTATGGTCATATGAGGCTGTGTCAGCAGCACTGTCATACATGACAAATGTCGACTAGGAGTTAAAAAGGTTATCTTATCTTGCAAAAGTATAGTAGCTACTGAATGCGGAACCCGCAATTGTAATGGGTGGAACAAAACTAATGGTGCTGAGGCTTGTACTGCCATGGCGGCTGCCACTACAGCTTGAACACAATGCGGCAATGCCCTTGCAACAGGATCTAATCTGGAGGAGTAGAAAGCTATCGGTCTCTGTTTATCCCCATGTACTTGTACCAGAACCGAAGTCATATATCCTCCCTTACAATCAACCATTTGTACAAACAGCTTAGAATAGTTTGGAAAACCCAAAACAGAGGATCCTGCTATCAATTGCTTAATTCTATTAAATGCCTGTATTGCCTTATTTGTCCACTGTATATTATTCTTAGCTGCCATGGGAGTGTCATAGATTAGTGCGGTCAATGGCCCTACTTCCTCAGCATAGTTAGGGAACCAACTTCTACAAAAATTAGTCACACCAAAAAAGGACATCATCTCCTGCTTAGTTGTGGGCATAGGTGCCTCAAGAATTGCTTGTTTTCTTTTGTTCTCCAATTGTCTACCTGCCTGCGAAATTAAATAACCCAAGTACTTTACTTGTGCTTTCCACAATTGTAACTTTTCTTTATTTACTTTATGTCCTTGCTCAGCTAAACAACTAAGAAGGGCAAGGGTATCCTTTCTACAACTTTCCTGCGGTGGTGAGGCCTACAAAATATCATCTACATACAACAGAACCTGGCTTCCCTCTGGGGGAACAAACTGAGCTAAATTCGCAGCCATTTCTTGTGCGAATATTGTCGGACTCTCACAATAGCCCTGTGGCAATCTGGTGTAGGTGTATCTTTTACCTTGATAAGTGAATGCAAACCAAAATCTACTCTCCTTATGTAATGGTATGGAGAAAAAACATTGCTTATATCTATGACAGAAAAATATCTGTTCTGAGGTAGTAAATCATTAAGTAATGTATAGGGGTCAGGGACCACCAGTACTGTTGGGATCACAGCCGAATTAACTGCTTGTAAATCCTGAACCAACCTCCATGACCCATCCGGTTTCTTTACAGGAAACAACGGGGTATTGCAGGATGAATCTGGGCATTCAACAAGAATTCCTACCTGTTTTAGCTGCTCAATAACTGGCTTAATTCCTTCCTCTGCTTGTTTACTTAGCGGGTATTGGTGCTTACAAGGTCTAAAACCTGACTTTGGAGTTATACAAACTTCACCTGCTGTTTTCATCAGTTCTACATCCCCTTTACCTTTTGACCATAAATCTACAGGTAAGGCACTTAACGCACTATCTTCCTCTTGAGTTAGAAGGATTTGTCATGCCATTTCTGTTTTGTCATCCCTGAAGTGCACACTTGGTTGTGCCCAAGTCACCCAATTTAATCTTTGTACCTGGATCTGTTGATCCTTCAACTGACTTTCGGACATTGTGTCCCAATTCGTTACCTTTTTCGCTAAATATACCCAATGTGTCCCCACCGCTTTAGTAATTGAAATATGTGGGCTATAACCTGAGCGATATAAAGAACTCATTTCCTTGGTCAAAGTACAGGTCATTACTGTATTACCTAGCGTATCCCAAAACATATCATTCAAAATTATCCTTGCACGTTTGTGCTTAAAGAATTCTTTTTCAAATTCTTTATCCGGACCAGAGGCCTTCCTATAGAACATTGTACAATGTAAGTGCGCCGTAACCTGCGGTGACCCGCTCCTAGATTTACTTAAAGCTAGGTGGATCAAATCTGTATCAACCCTCCCCGGGCCGTTTGAAATCAAGTCCTGGCTATACCAGTAAAACAAGTCTTGTACTCCCTGTACCACCAAGCCATCCGCTAACCTTTTCGCCTCAATGCCTTTAGGTGTGGGAATTGCTGCTATTCCAAACTAATGCATCAAATCTCTTCCCAGCAAATTAACTGGACAAACTTTCGATATAATTACCCTACACCTAACAGTTTGGTTTGTTTGCGGATCTGTGAACAATAGAGGATGAGACAGTGGTCCCTTATAGATTTTCCCGTTTGCTGCTTTCACAAGGACAAACTCATCTGTTTCGCAGTTCGGAGGCAGAACTGCTGGACCCAAAAGTGTATGCGATGCACCTCAATCACATAAAAACTCCACTTTCTGTCCCTCAACCAAAAACTCTATCATGGGTTTTTGATCTAGATGCATAGCAATACCCAAATTTGCCAGGTTTATGACTTCACAGTCACAATCCCGCCCTTCCTTATGAGTGTTCTGACATTCATCGCAGTGAGTGTCTGCCTCATCATCATCACAATCATTCTCACTTTCTTCTTCTCTACAATAATCACAATAATGAATCTGGCGCCTTCCTTTACTATCATATAGTCATGCGGAGCCCTTGTTCGTAAGCTGTGGGGGGTGTTGCCACTCTTCACAGTCAGCAGCGAAGTGCCCACGTCTACTGCACTTAAAACATTCTCCACGTTTTAACCTTCCCTCATATTCCTCTGAATGTCCAACCGATTCATTTAACGTGTCCCATTTCGGGCCCCCACATTTTTTTACGCCACCACGGCGCCCTTGCCCCCTTTGGTCCTGTACCAAGAATATACCACCGTCATCCCCTACTGCTAACACTTGTACTTTCATTTTCTTTTTTAAATTGAAATGTCACTCAGCATGCCGTGCATATTCAAACAAAGGTTGCAGTCTACATGTTCTATGATCTACCGTATGCTTAGTTATAAAACTACTTATTGGAGCCCTACAACCCTTAAGAAAAGCATTTTTCAATTGCTGTTCATACGGACTATCATTGGTCTGATCCTGCGGAATCATCATTCCACAATGGTTATTGAACACTTCTGTCAATCTTACAATATAGTGATCTACAGATTCATCATCATTTTGAATGCACTGATTTATTACTGTCCAATCTGCTCTTGGACGCCACTTATCAGAAATTCTCTTTAACAGATCAGTGACTCGCGTGTCTAACACCCCAGAATTATGCTTTAATGTAGTGCCGTCATCTGCCTTACACGTCCAAGTACCACAAACTAAATGCCAATCTGGACCCAGGATTTGTCGCACTACTTGTTCTACTTCTAAACCATTTAGATGATAACTTAAACGCATACCAACTATGTCCTCAGAAAACTTTTGGAAATTAACCTTGGAATGAGGAATACCATCTGTAACTCGTTTTATATCCTCTCTAGCCCAGGGACAATAAACTAAAATAGTTGTCTCTTGTCCAACCTCCCCTGCTTGTGGGTTTGCAACTTGTATTAAGGGAAGAGCTTCTGAGTAGTCAGAAAGTTTAATGGCCCAACGTCCTTGCCCTGCTGGTCCTGACCTTAACTGCAAAGGTTGGTCTACCTGTTGCAAAGCAACCTTGGGTACTACGGGAATTTGCGGGTGAATTGGAGGGGTCACAACACTTCCTTGAGCAGCCAATAACCCACCCTGCTGTACAGATCCCACATCTTCAGACTGATATTGAGGAGGTTCTGCCGGTACGGCAGCAGCAATTTCCCCATACGGTGGGGCAGTTGCCTGCCTTTGTACCGCACAAACTGTATGCTCATCCTCCTTATCTAAAAATAAAGCTTCTTTTCCACTTGGCACCAGTGATCCCTTTTGATTTATTTTTTCTTTTTCCTGGCACTGTTTTTCTTTTATAGCTCATTTATTTGCCTCTTCTAACCATTTTTGTGCTTGGGGAAATCCCAATTGTCTTTGCTTTTTAGTTCTAGTTCCTGCATCTCTTTTCAAATCTCTAACTAATTTTTCACAGGCATTCTTATTCAGGGTACCATCAAAATCATATTTCAACTTCCACTTTTTCAAAAATTTAACATTATTTTTGTTTAAACCTTTCATATACTTAGCATCAACATTTAAACAGACATCACTCTCACACTTGCAGCAACTCGAACCCATGTTTCCCCTAAATTTCTTATTTTAGGACTGTATCAAAGTTATTTTACAGGGCTTATTATAAAATGGGGCTATCTTAACAGGTGATCCTAACAAAATAATCTTAACAAGTAATCCTACCCACCCTTAACTAAAAGTAAAAATAAAACCCTTGTCGACAAGGTTAAATTAAATTAAAAGAAAATTTAGTTTTCATCCTACCTGAACCAGATGAGACTCCATTTCCGCTTTTGGTTCAGAAACCGTCCCTCAGATAGGGATCAGAGAGTGGCTGGCCTCCTCTCAATGACAAATCAGTCGGAGGGCTTTCAGTCGAGGGAATCTTAAGATGAGAAACCTCGGTCTCTCTGTCGGTCTGATCCGTATCTTCGTAGAGGTTTCTGGTCGGAAGGACCAAAATGTCAGAAGAAAAATTCAAACGAATCACATCTGCCTCAGGTGATGAAAAACTTCTTTATTAACAGCTAACCAGATTACACATCATGTTGGCCAAGATGATCTCCTCCTCTGGTCAACTTGTTTACTGACATCAACTTTTATACTGCAAGCAAAACAACGTTTTGTTACATTTCTGACCGTTGACAGTTGGCTATGGAAAACACGTGTGGTAAACATGTTTATCAAAAATTACCTCAAACCAACAGTTAGTGCAGAATGTTCAAGAAGTACAGAATGTTCAGTTCAACAATGGTAGCTCAAATTTTCGAGGACACACAGCCTGCTTCAGTAAATTAACTCTTACTCGGCCGTGCATCCTTATCCCAGGCTTCATTAAGCTATAGCCAAGTCTCTTTATTCTGAAAAGCAGAAAACAGTTATTATTCAGGTACACAAGCAATGCTGCATTTTGTTCACAGATGAGGCCCATCTTTGATAGGCATATCCCAACAAATAACATGTTCACTTTGCAAGAAGAGGAAAAAGACAAATAACAGTATGTTTTTAAAACTTTTCTCTTAACAGCTACAGAGCAATAGTAAAGAAGCTCGTCGATGGTAGGTTTGGTTTATGTACTTACAGAAGGTGCTGATTTTCAGATCTGAGAGGCCTCTTTGGATGGTAGTAACTAAATATTGTACTAAGAGCAGGGATGTGAAAGATTATTTTGTGTGCCGTTGTTAATTTCAGGTAAGAGAGGTAGTGCGGTAGTTCTAGCCAGTTCAGAAAGTGCAGAGTGGTACAGTGATGGGTAGAATACTTGGTGTTAGTGGCGAATTTGGCGACTTTATTATAACATGTCTCAAGCTTAGCTTTTACAGAGGATTGGAGGTTAGTCAGTAGAGGGGCCTAGTAGATGAGGGAGGGTAGTAGGTAAGTGGTAGCAAGGGTTTACTTTGTGGAGGGGCTAAGGAAGTGTTTATGCCTATACAGGATTCCTAGCTTTTGGTGAGTTTTGCTGATACTATGTTGAATACGCAAGTCAAATTTCAAGTGTTCATCTGTAATTACTCCTAATAATTTTGTGTGGATATCAACCTTGATTGTTGTATTACTTTGCAAATCTATAGTAGACTGAGCTTTGTTTAAGGGGGTTGGCTTCTAGGGGGTGAATAGTATGAGCTTAGTTTTGTTTGGGTAGAGTGATAGATTTTTTTATACATATGGTTAAATAATGTGCCAATGAATTTTCTTGCTTTGATTAAGGTCTTATATAGTTTAATAATTTAAAAAAGCATGGGAAAGAGAACATAAAGACATAGGAACAATACTAGGCGAGCACTCATGAGAGCCACAAAATGCCTGCCATGTGCATCTTTAAAAGTTGTGCCTCCCTTTTTGAGCATTTAATGGTGCTCACTGCTCAAACTGAACAGGGCTGTACATGACAAGCCTGGTGTAAATGTGTGTCTACAAATCCAAAAACTGAGCAGGGCTGTACATGACAATCCTGGTGTAAATGTGTGTCTACAAAGCCACAAACTAAGCAGGGCTGTACATGACAAGCCTGGTGTAAATGTGTGTCTACAAATCCACAAACTGAGCAGGGATGTACGTGACAGTCCTGGTGTAAATGTGTGCCTACAAAGCCACAAACTGAGCAGGGCTGTATATGGCATTCCTGGTGTAAATGTGTGTCTACAAATCCACAAACTGAGCAGGGCTGTACGTGACAGTCCTGGTGTAAATGTGTGTCTACAAAGCCACAAACTGAGCAGGGCTGTATATGGCATTCCTGATGTAAATGTGTGTCTACAAATCCACAAACTGAGCAGGGCTGTATGTGACAATCCTGGTGTAAATGTGTGTCTACAAATCCAGAAAATGAGCAGGGTTGTACATGACAATCCTGGTATAAATGTGTGTCTACGAATCCACAAAATGAGCAGGACTGTGCCTGACAAGTGTGGTGTAAATGTGTGTCTGCAAATCCACAAACTGAGGAGGCCTGTACATGACATTCTTGGTGTAAATGTGTGTCTACAAATCCACAAACTGAGCAGGGCTGTACATGACAGGCCTGGTGTAAATGTGTGTCTACAAATCCACAAACTGAGCAGGGCTGTACATAACAAGCCTGGTGTAAATGTGTGTCTACAAATCCACAAACTGAGCAGGGCTGTACATGACAGGCCTGGAGCAGGGCTGTACATAACAAGCCTGGTGTAAATGTGTGTCTACAAATCCACAAACTGAGCAGGGATGTACATGACAATCCTGGTGTAAATGTGTGTCTACAAATCCACAAACTGTGCAGGACTGTACATGACAATCCTGGTGTAAATGTGTGTCTGCAAATCCAATCATCAAAGAGTAGTACTTTGATCTGACGTTTTAACTTATTCCATAGGGGAATATACTGAATTAGGAGTCTAGTAAATTTTGTTTATTTGTTGATGTACATTTAGATCACTGGTATGGGTATTTGTAGAGATATTGGTTTTAGAAAGAAACAGGAGGTCAAATAGGATCGGGCCTTTTGTGACTTGAACAGTGAGACACAGGTCAACTCAGAGCAGCCTGTAGGCTACTGAATATTCAGAGAGCTGTGCTAATCCATCAGGTTAGTTGAAGGATTTAAGGCCTTTAATTTTCTTTGTAAGGTACTTATGGCTTTTCTAGTTGAGCAATATATTTGATTTTTTATGTATCAAAGGGGCCATTGTATACACTGAAGGGTCTGATAAGGGTGGTAGGATGACTTCTTTGAATCTTGAAGATATTTTCTTGGAAATTAACTGGGCCAGATAGAAATATTTATTGACTATGGTGAAAACATGACTGAATGTAAGAAAATTTTCCACATAAGTACTCTTATGATCATGTTTATTTGAAGAGGGGTACCATTTATAAAATATGAGGTGTGAAGTTTTTTCTCTCCAAATGCTATGCTGCACTTTTTTGCTCTTGAGACAATTTCAAGTATACCAAGGATGTGCACATGGTAGCCTTTGATTTAACTACTTAGAATCTGTGAATGAGAGGATAATGGTGTCCAGCCTGCAGTCACTTCAGAGATACTGGATTTGATATCTGCAAAACAAATACAAAAGAAGAAAGGGCTCAGCACCAACCTCTGGAACCCCGCTAGTTACAATTTTGCATTCAGGGAGTGTACCATCAACTTTCATAACTAAAATAGGGGCTGTCAGCATAGATAGTGTCAAAAGCCTTGGCCAGATCAAAATAAGCTGTGTGCACTGAGTGACCACTGTCCTCAGCCACTGTAATTTTTTCAAAGAAGCTTGCCAGTGTCAAGAGGCAGGACTTGGCGTTCACAAAAACAAATCGGCTGAGGGTCTAGACCAGTTAAGTTGACTGAATCTACAGAACTGAATTTTGCTATGATATGTTAAGTGGTTTTGCATATAAGGCCCATGAAGCTTATGCATCTATAATTGCCTGGATCTGTAATGGGGCCACACTTGTGTAGGGGAGTCACAGTGGCTGTTCACCAGTCATTAGGCACAGAACCTATGGTTGGACTGAGGCTAAACAGTTTAGGTAGAGCTCTGTTAGTGCATACTTGGCAGTCATGAGAACGTAGCCTAGTAGATTGTCTGGTCCCACTAAAATGTTATGGTTAGTGCTTGACAAGGATTTGAAGATTTTTTCCAAGCTAATTTTAGGGGTAACTAAATTTTGAGGGATTTTGAGGGGCAACAGTGTGAGTAGGTGGGGTGAAGTTACCACTAAGTTTGTCTGCTGATATATCGGTTATATCTTTGAGACCGGAATATAAAATATCATTATAGATGAGCACATTGCATGATTGGACATTATTTGTTAATTTCTTGACATAACTGAAGGAAGATTATTAATTTTTTTGGTATTTATAGCAGCCTTAAGCTGATCCTCTTCTTTCCACTTTCTAGATCTTGAGATAAAAGTATGGAATTTCTTACAACTTTTCATCATTTATCTACTTTTGTTGTATAGTTTATGAATAAGGGAGTTCTACCAGAGAGGTTTATTCCTGTTTTTACCATTATATTTAGGGCAGACAGGTAGTGAATTTTCTATGCAGCAGTTTAGGTGCTGGTAAAAGTCAGAGTAGGGCATTGTTGGGAATCTTGTTTAGGTCTTCTACAAGCTACAGTGAAGACCTTAAAGATGATTTCATTTGCTGGTGGGGTGGTAACACTACGCCTGACAGAGAAGCTGACTGACTTGCGGTAACCAGGAATGAGTAAATGTGGGATGGGGTAAAGGGTGGGAAGGACCAGATCAAAGATATTAGAGGTTCTAGGGGGTAGTTTTACAATATGCTCTAGCACAATGGCATTAACAAAGTCTAGGAAATGTTAGGTACATCCTTTTTTAGAAGTGTAAGTGTGTTGATTAATGCTTCAGTAATTGAAATCCTCTAGCAAGAAGGTATTTGGTTTGATATTTAACTACCTCAGTGGTGTTAAGGTAATTTTCATGATCTCTGGAGGACATTGATAGGAATCTATAGTTGTATTACTATTAGAAGCTCGACATTATGTGTACCAAGTCAGGCAATGCTGGCTTCACTGTACCAAAAATCTCAATGCAGAAATCACAAAACATCAGAAAAACTGAATTCTGAATGTCCCTCCCATTCAGATCCAAGAACAAGTACTAACATTCAGCATACTGTCTTTTCAGCATTGCGTGTTTCAGCACAATTAAGTTGGTGTTGCCCATTTATGTAAAAGTAATGTCGAACTTCTGTTAGTAAACCACTGTAGTTAGCACTGAAGTAATTTAACAGTGATTTAGATGCCCAGGAGATCCAGCTTAGGGTTGTAGGTAATTTGATATGAAGTGATGGTAATTTTGACAAATACAGATACTCCCCCACATTTACCCAAGGGCCTGAAGGCATGAGAGGTGCTAAACACTGGTATAGAGGGAATGCTGTCATTGCACTTACACTGTATGAATTGCAGGGGGGCCTCAAATTCAGAATCTTTCTATTTAGACTTCTAACATTGAGTAGTGCCACGCACCCTATGCTCAGGCTTTCTCCACTCTTCAACCTACCCTCAATTCCCACCCATCCCCACATACCCTAAATTCATACCCTAACCATTCTAACCACACCCACCACAACTCCACGCTTCCTATCACTAATCTTCCAATCCACTCTCAAAGCCTTACTCTAGATGCACTTATATTAAATGAACCCAACCCCTTCTATCCATCTCCTATTACCATACCACTAACCTTCTGTTCCAGCCTGCACACCCTAATATACCTTTTCCAGAATACAATAGAACCTACTACTACCTCCCTATTCCCTTATACCCTATAATCAACCTCCACTAACCTTTTGCCTCCACCACTAATTACCTTTCATTCCCCCACTCTTCACCACATCCCTTATCATATTATTCTTTCCCTCTGAACTCCTCTGCTTCTTCTCCTCTCTAGCTCTACCTCTAACCACAATAACCTCTACTACACCAACCTTCTCCTACTCTTTCCTACCTACTAAACAATCTCACAACTACACACAGAATCTCTATTTCTCCCTCACTATTCAACCACTTAAAAATGCTCCTATGCAAAATCAAAGTACCTCCACCCTCCCTTTACTCCCCCTCAAAATAAAATCAAAATTCTACTATTACAGTCCCAACATCTCCCCTCTCAAGCTGCTCACTCTAAATGTACTACTTTATGTTGATATCCACCCCAACCCTGGACCTGTCACTACCTCACATCCCCACACCTAACTCTCCCCCTTCCTCTCTCTTCACTCCACATCATCATGTTCCATCAATCTCTCCTCCTCCTCATCTTCCAACAATTCCTCTTCATCCACCAAAAACCTAACCAGACTATCCCTAAACATACAACCTACTAACAAAGTCACCAGACTGCATTCCTGGATTTCTCTTCATTCTCCTGATATTCTTACTCTCTCTGAAACTTGGCTTAAACCTCATATCACTAACTTAGAAATTCTACCCAAGGTTATAACATTTTCCATTTAGACAGAGTTACTAAAAATGGGGGAGGAGTACAATAATGTACTCTGAACAACTCTCCCTCCCCTCTATCAATCTCACTTCCCAAATTTCATCCTGCTGAAGTCCCCATAGTAAACTGCAAAATCAATAATTATAAAAAGCTAGCCATAGCTTCCATACATATACCTCTAGGAAACAAAATCCCTACCCTTCAAAAATTCCTCACCTGGATCTCACAAACCATTTCCTACAAAACTATAATACTGAGTGATGTTAACATTGATTGAGACACAACTTTCACTGACCTCCTCAACTCCAGCATTAGCCTTTATGGCTTCACCCAACGTATCACTACTCCTTCCCATCTAAACAAACACACCAATAGCAGCTCCATACTAGACTGGATACTTACATCCAGTACTACTATATACCAAACCCCCCTGTACACTACCCGACACGTTAAGTGATCATCTTTCCACCTGTATCCAGCCACACAACCTCTGATTATGCAAATCACACCGTTACATAGAATGTTGCAAACTCTCTAATTTCAACCCAGGCTCCTTTAACCAAACTTTCTCCTCAATTAACTGGTCCTTCCTCCATCACCTTCCCCTGGAAGAAGCTACTTTAAAATTCAACAGCATCTTCCTAGACACCCTAAACTACCTGGCCCCCATTAGGAAAATAAGAATGAAATCTAACTATGCTCCATGGTTTACACACTCTACTCAGTCTCTTGTGTACAAGAGAGACAACTCTTAGAAAAACTGGCTAAAAACTAAATCTTCCACCCACCTTTAAACATACAAGGAACTCAGCAACTTAACCAAAAAACATGTTAACTATGACAAGAAAAACTCCTACCAAAAGCCACTAACTAACTCCCACTCAAATCCCCAAAAATTCTGGAACACAGTTAACAAATTACTTCATCCAGGCAAACCCTCTACACCTAACCCCTGCCTCAATAGCTCCAACATTGAAACTGCCACCTTTCTCAACTCCTTCATCAATACCATCAAAAAACCTCTCTCAAAACACCATCACCTATAATGCAACTATACTCTGTCCAACTACCCACCCGACCCCCTTCTCATTATAGCCTGTCCTCACAGTATACATAAAATCAGTCCTCAGCAAACTCAGAACTTGCTCTCCATCTGCTGACAATCTATTCCCCATTTTCCTAAAACTAGCTGCCAGCTCTATTGCTTATCCAATCTCCATTCTAATCAATAGATCCATTCACAAATCTGCAGTGCCCGATATATGGAAGAAGCTCTACACCATACCATACACAAAAGTGGGCATTCCTATGACCCCTCCAACTTCAGACTTACAGCTATTCTGTCTCCCCTTTCAAAAATTCTGGAGAAGTGTATACACAAACAACTGCTAGATTATCTCCTCCAAGAAAATCTACAACACCTAAACAACATGGCTTTTTCTCATTGGTCAGGAGAACATTCCTATACTCTACTATAGATTTTTTTTAAGTTTTTTATTAAACATTTAAATCATATAATCTAAATAATCTAAAAAAACCCACAATTGTGCAAAATATTTTTATCTGATTTATTTGTATTTTTCTTTGTTGACTGGATTAGTCCCACTAGTCTGGTGGCAAGATTTTAGGGGAGACTATACTGATAAGGTAATTTGGCCAGGGCATCAGGACTACACCTCTCAAATGTCCAGATTTTTGCCTCATATTTTTGGTCTCTCTTCATCATAAAACTTTCAACTTTCTGGCAAATTACTGAGGACTGAAGTCAGAAAATAAGAGAAAACATTTGAGTTTTAGACTTTATACCTTTTAGAAAATGTATTTAAAAACTGCCCCTATTTGTGGGACCTTGTTCTCCCAATTTTATGGTCTGTCCAGATTATTTTGTTTTAAGAGGTTGAGAGATACAGGGACTTTCCCCTACTCTTTTTGAAAGGATCTTTGGGAGCTTTTCCATCCATCTGACCTACCACCTACTCAAGCAAATGGGACCTCAGTTTAACATCTCATCTGAAGACAACACACTCAGGAGTGCAGTAACCTGTAATGCTGCACTGAAGTTTCAGCAATCCAGTTACCTGGATTCTGGTTACCCAGCAATAAAGGCGAGTGTGCTACCTGTCGTGCCAGTGACACTGACACCTTTTCTTTAACAACTTTCAAATTAGAACAACAAACAACAAAGAAAACACATACTATATAACTTCTATACTTTTTTTCAAATAAAACTGTGATGTCATGCCCTGGCCCAGCAATCAAGGAGCTTCAATCCTCACCACTAACACCAATGAGGGGCATCTCATATAGGAGGAAAGGATAACAAATACACACAGTAAAGTGCAATTTCCCTTAAGAGCACATAGTCAGTCCAGGGATGTTTGCTCCCTTGCTCTCCAGATCCCCAGTAAGACTACCCACTGGCACAGCTATAAAGTCCAGATCACAGCCAGCTGGGTAAGCTAAAATCTCCAGCACCCTCTCTGTCCAAACAGTGCTTCATGTCCCTGCCCAAGTAGCTGACACACACACACACACACACACACACACACACACACACACACACACACACACACACACACACACACACACACACACACACACACACTTTGAGATAAAAGTTTATACAACCACACAGTCACTTCTGGGGAAGGCTGGCACAGGTTCTCCAGCTGCACCCCCTTTACCCAGACTATACAGTAGAAATCACTGCCACCACCCAGCTAATATTTATCAGCTAACCAAAGGCCCTTAAAAGGGTGTCCAATTATTACTGTGCAATAGTATTATCCAATTGATAGTATCGCCCAGGGCTAAAGATATAGGAGTGACTTTGTACAATTTTACCAAAGGCATGCACGTACTCTTAAGAGCTTAAATTACCTCTACACAAAACAGCCACAGTTGAAAGGTTTAAAAATATTTAATAATAAATAATAAAAACACAGGACAATACTTTCTACTACACAGTGCTAGTCAAGAGTTCAGAGATCACAGAGAAATACTTAAAATAATTCAGTAGTACAGTTCTGATATCACAGAAAAATACTAAGTCTAATCTTTATAGTTTCTAGCTATTTCTAAGGGAAAACACAAGTCTAAGATAACTTACATATAGAACACAGGCAGAGTGCTGATGAGTTGGATGATCAAGACAAAAATGCTTAATGCCCTCTGATTCTCTCTGTTTTTGAAATTACATTCCTGGTTCCCATTACATCATTCTTCACACTTCCCTGGGTTCCCAGGCTAACAGAAACCACATTTATATTCTTAACATCTCCTTTTGTTATCTTGCAGCTGGTCAGGAAGCAGAGCAATAAAATATGTTTGCATGTTTAAATCTAGCAATTTAACTCTTGGTTAAAACAATAGAAAGAATGTCTTCATCTAGACTGACTGGGGCCAACTCTAAAGATCAAAGGCAGTCATAAAATGCTTGACTTAGCTTCCTTACAGCAGAGTGTACTGTTGTTACATTTTTTCAGTTCCACATGTAACTCTATTTTTACTGTTTAAGACAAGAAGCCTGTGGTTTACATTAATATTTACAAATGTCAGAATTATCTATAAAATTCTAACTGGCTGGGCTGTCAGCCTTCACATTCCCTCCCCCCCTCGGAGAACTCAAGCTAATTTTTCAAGTGATCCTTGAGAAATGCTGCTTGAGAGAGTTAGGTCTATCTGAGTATACCTTACCCCATCCCCTGTCTTGAAAGCTCATCTGCATTGGTATTGGTAATCCCACTGTGGTGCTGCACTGACATATCATATGCTCGCAACCCCAGGCTCCATCTTAGCAACTTGGCATTTTGCTGGCTGGCTCTGTTTAATCATGTTAGGGGGTTCTGATCTGTCATAACAGTGAATTTCCTTCCATACAGATAAGGCTGAAGTTTCTGCAGTGCCCACACTATGGCTAGACATTCCTTTTCTACAGCTGCATAGCATTCCTCTCTGGGTTGGAGCCTATGACTGAGACAAACCACTGGATGCTCTTCTCCCTCTGAAGAAATCTTGCTACGTATAGCCCACACCCCATGGTTCAAAGCATCCACCTGCACAACAAATTATTTGCTGTAATCTGGACTGGCTAACACAGGGGGTCCTCCCAAAGCTTCTTTAAGCTTCTGGAATGCCTGCTCACATGCTGGGTCCACACAGCCTTAGCTGGTCTGTTCTTCCTTGTCAGGTCTGTGAGGGGAGCAGCTATGGTACTATAACTGGGGAAGAACTTTCTGTAGTACCCTGCTGTCCCTACAAATTTCCTCACCTGCTTTTCAGTAACAGGTGCAGGCCATGCCTGAATGGCTTCCACTTTTGCAGGTCCTGGCCTTATCTTACCACTCCCCACTCTATGTCCTAGGTAGGAGACCTCTGCCATACCCACCTGACATTTGCTCATCTTAATGGTCAACCCTGCCCACTGTAGTCTGCCCAGCACCTCCCCAACATGCTGAAGGTGCTCTGGCCAGGAATGGCTGTAGATGGCAATATCATCTAGGTAAGCAAGGACAAACCCTCCTGCTCCTGCTAGGATATGATCTACTAGCCTCTGGAAAGTCGCTGGGGCATGCTTCATCCCAAAGGGCATCTTTGTTAACTCATACAAGCCAAAAGGAGTCACAAAGGCTGACTTCTCTGTAGCACTGGAAGTCAAGGGCACCTGCCAGTAACCCTTGGTAAGATCAATGGTTGTAAGACACTTAGCCCCATCCAGCTGCTCTAGCGTCTCATCTGTCCTAGGCATGGGGTAAGCATCTGACTGTGTGACTATTTAATTTCCTGTAGTCCACACAGAACCTGGTGCTGCCATCCTTTGGCACCAGCACCACTGGGGAGGCCTAGGGGCTGTTGGACTCTTGAATCACTCCTAGTTCCAACATTAAAACAATAGAAAGATTGTCTTCATCTAGACCGACTGGAGCCAACTCTAAAGATCAAAGACAGTCATAAAATGCTTTACTTAGCTTCCTTACAGCAGAGTGTACTGTTGTTACATTTTTTTCAGTTCCACATGTAACTCTATTTTTACCATTTAAGACAACAAGCCTGTGGTTTACATTAATATTTACAAATGACAGAATTATCTATAAAATTCTAACTGGATAGGCTGTCAGCCTTCACATTCCCTCCCCCCCTCGGAGAACTCAAGCTAATTTTTCAAGTGACCCTTGAGAAATGCTGCTTGAGAGAGTTAGGTCTATCTGAGTATACCTTACCCCATTCCCTTTCTTGAGAGCCCATCTGCATTGGCATTGGTAATCCCACTGTGGTGCTGCACTGACATATCATATGCTCGCAACCCCAGGCTCCAGCTTGGCAACTTGGCATTTTGCTGGCTGGCTCTGTTTAATCATGTTAGGGGGTTCTGATCTGTCATAACAGTGAATTTCCTTCCATACAGATAAGGCTGAAGTTTCTGCAGTGCCCACACTATGGCTAGACATTCCTTTTCTACAGCTGCATAGCATTCCTCTCTGGGTTGGAGCCTATGACTGAGACAAACCACTGGATGCTCTTCTCCCTCTGAAGAAATCTTGCTACGTATAGCCCCCACCCCATGGTTCAAAGCATCCACCTGCACAACAAATTATTTGCTGTAATCTGGACTGGCTAACTCAGGGGGTCCTCCCAAAGCTACTTTAAGCTTCTGGAATGCCTGCTCACATGCTGGGGTCCACACAACCTTAGCTGGTCTGTTCTTCCTTGTCAGGTCTGTGAGGGGAGCAGCTATGGTACTATAACTGTGGACGAACTTTCTGTAGTACCCTGCTGTCCCTACAAATTTCCTCACCTGCTTTTCAGTAACAGGTGCAGGCCATGCCTGAATGGCTTCCACTTTTGCAGGTCCTGGCTTTATCTTACCACTCCCCACTCTATGTCCTAGGTAGGAGACCTCTGCCATACCCACCTGACATTTGCTCAGCTTAATGGTCAACCCTGCCCACTGTAGTCTGCCCAGCACCTCCCTGACATGTTGAAGGTGCTCTGGCCAGGAATGGCTGTAGATGGCAATATCATCTAGGTAAGCAAGGACAAACCCTCCTGCTCCTGCTAGGATATGATCTACTAGCCTCTGGAATGTCGCTGGGACATGCTTCATCCCAAAGGGCATCTTTGTTAACTCATACAAGCCAAAAGGAGTCACAAAGGCTGACTTCTCTCTAGCACTGGAAGTCAAGGGCACCTGCCAGTAACCCTTGGTAAGATCAATGGTTGTAAGACACTTAGCCCCATCCAGCTGCTCTAGCGTCTCATCTGTCCTAGGCATGGGGTATGCATCTGACTATGTGTGACTATTTAATTTCCTGTAGTCCACACAGAACCTGGTGCTGCCATCCTTTGGTACCAGCACCACTGGGGAGGCCGAGGGACTGTTGGGCTCTTGAATCACTCCTAGTTCCAACATTAAAACAATAGAAAGATTGTCTTCATCTAGACTGACCGGAGCCAACTCTAAATATCAAAGACAGTCATAAAATGCTTTACTTAGCTTCCTTACAGAAGAGTGTACTGTTGTTACATTTTTTTCAGTTCCACATGTAACTCTATTTTTACCATTTAAGACAACAAGCCTGTGGTTTACATTAATATTTACAAATGACAGAATTATCTATAAAATTCTATCTGGCTAGGCTGGCAGCCTTCACAAAAACAAAGTCTGTTAAATCTGTTTTCCTTTTTCTTTTAGTGTTATGAGTCATGTTACCCTGTGGCTTGTCCAGTAAAGATGGCACTAGCCTCTTAAATAAGATATGATGGTCTGAACGTCTCTTACTGTACAGAAACAGCTGGTCTGTTCCTCTGCACCTGTTGTGTGACAAACTGTTTTACTGTTATGTCTGTGGGGAATTGGTCTGGTTACCTGAACCAACTGAAACTCATTCATTCATTTTACTTAAACTTGCACATGTATGACAAGGAAATAGTCTGAGGAATGTTAATGTTATAAAAGAGCCTGCCACATTCAAAGAAGAAGGAGGAAACCCGCTGATTTGGATGTGTAAAGCTTATGACACTGATAGACATGATGCATTTGATGGAAATTTGCACAAATACAGGGTGGGTGGGAGATTCCAGGAATATTTTTGAATATATATACATATTTTTTGACATTATTCCAATGAAAAGTATCATTTAAGCAGGTCCTGGCCTTATCTTACCACTCCCCACTCTATGTCCTAGGTAGGAGACCTCTGCCATACCCACCTGACATTTGCTCATCTTAATGGTCAACCCTGCCCACTGTAGTCTGCCCAGCACCTCCCCAACATGCTGAAGGTGCTCTGGCCAGGAATGGCTGTAGATGGCAATATCATCTAGGTAAGCAAGGGCAAACCCTCCTGCTCCTGCTAGGATATGATCTACCAGCCTCTGGAAAGTCGCTGGGGCATGCTTTATCCCAAAGGGCATCTTTGTTAACTCATACAAGCCAAACGGAGTCACAAAGGCTGACTTCTCTCTAGCACTGGAAGTCAAGGGCACCTGCCAGTAACCCTTGGTAAGATCAATGGTTGTAAGACGCTTAGCCCCATCCAGCTGCTCTAGCGTCTCATCTGTCCTAGGCATGGGGTAAGCATCTGACTATGTGTGACTATTTAATTTCCTGTAGTCCACACAGAACCTGGTGCTGCCATCCTTTGGCACCAGCACCACTGGGGAGGCCGAGGGACTGTTGGGCTCTTGAATCACTCCTAGTTCCAACATTAAAACAATAGAAAGATTGTCTTCATCTAGACTGACCGGAGCCAACTCTAAATATCAAAGACAGTCATAAAATGCTTTACATAGCTTCCTTACAGCAGAGTGTACTGTTGTTACATTTTTTTCAGTTCCACATGTAACTCTATTTTTACCATTTAAGACAACAAGCCTGTGGTTTACATTAATATTTACAAATAACAGAATTATCTATAAAATTCTATCTGGCTAGGCTGGCAGCCTTCACAAAAACAAAGTCTGTTAAATCTGTTTTCCTTTTTCTTTTAGTGTTATGAGTCATGTTACCTTGTGGCTTGTCCAGTAATGAAGGCTCTAGCCTCTTAAATAAGATATGATGGTCTGAACGTCTCTTACTGTACAGAAACAGCTGGTCTGTTCCTCTGCACCTGTTGTGTGACAAACTGTTTTACTGTTATGTCTGTGGGGAATTGGTCTGGTTACCTGAACCAACTGAAACGCATTCATTTATTTTACTTAAACTTGCACATGTATGACAAGGAAATAGTCTGAGGAATGTTAATGTTATAAAAGAGCCTGCCACATTCAAAGAAGAAGGAGGAAACCCGCTGATTTGGATGTGTAAAGCTTATGACACTGATAGACATGATGCATTTGATGGAAATTTGCACAAATACAGGGTGGGTGGGAGATTCCAGGAATATGTTTGAATATATATACATATTTTTGACATTATTCCAATGGAAAGTATCATTTAAGCATAATGATGTATCAACAGAAATGTATAAAGCAATTGTCTTGTGCGCTGCATTTTTTGTATGTGTATTAACAGGATAATTGAGAATATGAGAGAGACGATATGTGGTGATATGTGGTGCAGCTGATAATGATTCCAGGGAAGATTTTCCCACGTTATTAACTTATGCATAAGACATGTATCAGAATGAAGAGGAGCATAAGTATAAAACATATGACAAGTGTTCTGAAGAAAGAACTGAAAGGGCTGGGGAATGTAAAGACTTACATGAGGAGGGTGGGTTCTGGGTTAAAAGGAACGGGTCTAAGATACAAAATTGATGATATTGATAAAGAACTGAATGGAGTCCTGAAGAGAAATGGAAATATCCTAAGAGAGTGGAAGTAACACAGTATATCATAACAAGGTGTAATTGTTAAAATCGGTATTGGCAAGAAGTGGAACATAAGGGAGCAGAACCACAGCTTGGTCATCTGGCACCCTGAACAGGTCACAGTCTGTCACTCCCCTCAATCCAAAGTTGAGGACCAAAAATGTAATTCTGGTCTTCCTGAAGTTTGGGACCACAAAAATAAATAAATAAATAAATAAATAACTGAATTAAACAAAACTCATGTAACTGTAGCAAGCTGCCTTCTACAACTGTACAGTTACTAGCATGATGAGTTTGTTTATGAAGCTGCTATATCAGCAATGGCTCCTTAAATGACTGTGACTACTGCACTTGTTCTCCATCAGCAACTGCCAATCGTGTTTCCTATTAGCTTGTGCCCAGGGCAGCCTCTTTTTTCATCTCACTATATTTATGGCTCTGATTATAAGACAAGTTCCTTCCTCATCCCAGACAAAATGGAAATATAGATCATACAAGTTTTTAGAGTTATATGAGGGACAGATAGTTACTTAATCTTTAAGAAGGGAATTTTATAAAAACAGACTTGAGCAAGTTTTTTTTTTTTTTTTGGTTTCTTAGATTCAGCAGTGCAGTCTTCCTTCCAGGTTTTTCATTACACTTTTTGGGGGGAATGAAGTATCAACTTGATAGGACAGAAATATCTGGAAAAATACAATTATTTGTAGGTTAAGTGTGAGAAATAATACAAAATATCAATGACTGATTTGAATAATGAAATGAGAGGTATGTCTGAAGCTTAGAAAGTGGAAAATATGGTAGGAGCATACATGGAAGAAGAGGCATGAATTTACAGCAGGACAGTGTGTGAACATTATATGGTGAAGGCTGGGATAATTGTCCAGTACATAGGCACAAATCACTGAGCAACCCTTACTGTGACCCAGACATCATGAGTTTGATTAGTTGCTTCAGTGTTGGAGGTACCAGGTAAGGAGGGGTGTAAAGGAGGTGAAACTGTTGGGTCAATCATTCTGGGAGAGAGGGAGGGTGAGGATTCTTGGATATGATATGGCCCTCCCATAGGAATGGGGGGGGGCATTGTGGTGCTGTAATCATATATCTGATAGCCACTGAAAGCCAGCATACCAGGAAAGGATCTAATTGATTCTGTGTGTCATGATGTACATGGCATCAAACAGTTCCCTAGTTAGTGCATACCAAAAAACATCCCCAGCATACCTAGGCAGTGTATGTCATGGTACCACATTGCTCTGTTCTGCATTTTCCTTCCCCACCTGTTGATGGCCATGACAGCCCTAGCTTGACAGAATAATACTAAAGACACACGGTAGAAGCAGCTGGAGTGGCAGTAAGCTGCTGATGACCAGCTGGGCTGGTACATGAATGGGAAGATGAAAAAACATTGAAAAATGAGAGGACAGAGAATGGCAGGAAACCACAGAACGAGTGATTTTATTAGGAGACCTGGATGTTGAAAGTTATGAGAGAAGGCAGACAGGAAGTGAGAATGCAAAGTATGTAGCTGTGAATGGATAAAGAAAAGAGAGGAGACATATTTTTGAATTATTAAAGGTCATGTACAATTTTTTCCAATTCTATATGCTGTAATTAATCTCTATTCATGTGCAGTGGGCTTTCTGCGTCTAAAATACATAGTTTCTACTTTCATTACTTTTGTGGAACTAAAAGTTCTAAAAAGCTTGAATCTGAATTTAATGTACAGTGAGCAGGTGTCCAGTTACTTCTAGATTTGGTGTCATCTGGCTCTTACCTTCTGATGACAATTGTGGGGAGAAACAGCTTGCAGCAGGCAGACATTTTTCTGTAGCCTGCAGCAGATTTCAACACATAAACAGAAACATAATGCAACAGAATACGTTGCTCAGTCAGTCAGTGAGATAAATCAGTAAATTACTAAATACTGCTATACTAAAGTAAAAGGTAAGAAAAGCAAAATGGTACATACAGGGCAATATTCCCCAGGAAAATTATTGTGTCGAACATACCTAGGAATAACACATATGTAACACTGTAATAAATAGTTGGCTACCATGGAATGATCATTTTAGAAAGAAGGCTAGGGGGTATGTGTATTACCTCATGAAAGATCATCAGCAAAGTGTGTGTGTGTGTGTGTGTGTGTGTGTGTGTGTGTGTGTGTGTGTGTGTGTGTGTGTGTGTGTGTGTGTGTGTGCATCTGTCTCACAGAGTCTAGGAGAACTTTTGAAATGGATCCTTAATAACAGTGAAAGTCACCTAAATAGCTTTGGGTGCCTCTCCTGCCTTGCAAGATTTTTTGTATTGATGACAAGCACTGTAGAAATTATGCATATGCCTTCTTTTTATGTGCCTTATACCCAGATGGTCTGAAAACAAAATACCATGGTCTATAGCTACCCAAGCCACTAACCTCCCAGAATTTGTCTCCCTCAGCATCGATTTGTCTACTGTGTTATTTTGAGCAAGTGACTTACTCAGACAATGCTCCCAGTCTGAGTCTGAAAATGTTCTGTGCGGATGTGTTTTACCCTTGTTAACAAATACAAAAATAAATAAATAAATAAATAAATAAATAATTGGACAGATGTTCCTGATGACAGGCCAGTGGAGCTATCAGTTGCTGTACCACTTCTCCCTCTGGACATATTCAGGAATCTACGCTCTGTACAATAGCCATTGTCCCTATTTAAACAGACCCCTCTGTCCTAGAAAATCTGAATCTTCCTTGGCTTCCTCCCTCAAGTTGTGTAAGTTAAAATCTGAGAGCTGTGCTTGTTTTGGTTCTTTCTTCCTATTCCTCTTCATTTCCTCTTCCCCAAGGATGTGCAGCATATCACCAAGCATTTCCAATGAATTAGTCACATCACAAGCCTTTGTTTGAGGTGTGAATAGTGGTTGGGTCCCCAATAGTGCCTTCCTCATATAATTGTCTCCATGCCTGGCTGTGTATAATTGGATGCACATAAAGTGGTGTATCATTAAAACTATATCTTATCAAAGCATCTGCCAGGAACGATATCAAACATTGCCACCTGCTTGCTTACTTACCTCCACTTTGCAGTCCATGTAAACTCTGGCTATCAGTACCTGAAGGTGTCTCTTCCATGGACGTAACTGTATTGGACTACCCAGGCAACAAATACTCCTTTCTGGCAAATGTAGGCTTAAAGATTGCAAGATCTGATATGGCATTGCTCTTGGTAATGATCTCTTTTTCCTTCATCAGGATAGGGTGCAGGCCCTTGTGGTAGTCTCGAACAGCTGTTGTCTTACGACAACCCAACACTACACTGATGCCATTAGTCTCAGTTTCTTCACTTCGCATTTGTTCCTCACTCTGTCACTGTGGATTTTTGAAACATACATTCCCCACTTGGTTACATCAGATACAGATAACACCAAGACCTTTGCATGTATTGGAACCAGCGGATTTATATGTGCCTGGTGATCCTGCTGTGATGTTTAGGCTGCTGTCCAGAGTTTTCCTTATAATCAGGTGTTGTGTTAGGTAAACCTGTTTTGTACAGCTGCACCCTGCTGGCTAGGTAGAGGTAATCTTTCCTGCCCATCTCCTCAGCAGTGGCATATTCTGGTCTGTAAACCAGATTCACATCATATCCTTAGGTAAAATAACATGCTGAAGACTTGCTTCATTATCATAAGGTCACCCAACATTTAAATATAGTAATTTGATATCCACTTACCCACCTACAAAAGTAAGCAGTTAACTCTGCATTGATGTTACTGCCACTGTCCTCTACATTTATCTTCTGTTTTCTAAACCTTTTAACTATAAGCTTCAAACATTGACCAAAACATTTCATTACAGCCGAGTGACGTCTCCAGGTGTTTCTGCAGTTACACCCTACTGCTCCTCTAGGCGTCAAATATTGCCTGTTCATATTTGCATTAATAATTCCAAAACCATGTTACATACAAGGTATCGGAAAATTTTATCTTGAAGCATACATGATAGCAAACACAATTGTATTGATATATGACCTCTGTCAATGGGTATTTGTTAAAAATATATGGTGATAAAATTAAATGCTGAAGCCAGGCCCACTAGGAGTTAAAGGTACACACTCAAAAGAGCTCTACTGGAGGGAATGAGTTAACTTTTTCATGATGAAGACAGTCTGTATTGTTCATTTTCATTATAGCATGCATTGCCTTATGTGTGACTAGAGAAGTTAAAATCCTCGCCCAGTGCCTCTAGTCTATTTGGTACTGATTGCATGTGTATTCAAATGCCTACATAAACTGTCAAAGTTATCCCTCTCTTAGTACTGAGGCAGCAGTTTAGTACTGACCTTCATCACCACCACCACCACCACCACCACCACCATCACCATCATCATCTTCAATTTAGTACTGACCTTGGCATTTAGAAAAGGATTTTCAACCACTTTGTCAAGTGCATCTGGCAAAGACTGAGCACCTCATTGTCATATTGGCGTTGCTTCTCTTTCTTCTCAATCCTTCTTCCTCTATGCAAATTCAGACTGCCTTTGCCTTCTGGCTCTGTTTGCACCTCATGGTGCTTCATCTCATTTCCAGCTTGATCATCTGCAATTCAAGCTGCATTTTGAGATCATCTGGAAATGATATGCTTTTTTGCTGTATGCTCCAAACTTATAGCTGCTACCAGGCTGTGTCCAGATTCAGAAGGCTGAGTTTAAACTGTACGCATGACAGATGTCATCTCATCCTTATACCAGTATGTGGGATTCCATTCTCTTTACACTATTTGGTCAGCCATCCCATTGACATCTTTCTATAATTTCCAGAGCTCATTTTTGCTTCTTACCTCTTACTAAAATAATATTTTTTTCACAAAACTGTTAAGCCTACATTCAGCAGAACATTTTTGTAAGTGTTTTATGAATGGAAAAGCACTCTATAATTTGTGCACACAATTTTATATAATTTTGATGTAAGGAAATAAGGAGCTTATCTCTCCTCTAGTAGTTGCTGAAAAGAAGCAAATGGTCCAGTTAGATTATCCTGATAAAGCAATACAAATAAATACATGCATACATACATACACAAACAAATAAATACATTTGCAAAATCCAGATTGCTGTCAGCAGTGTATGTCAGGGATATCCTTAGGACCAAACAGCAGGTATGCACTGATGCCTTGGTCTATAAGTATTACTTGCCACACCCAGACAAGCTTCATACTATTTGGCAGAGTTATGAAAACAGTCACCAGGATTCCATCCTCTCTGCTCAGCTTTGTGCCGCACAGTGTCACCTTGCCAACACTAACTGTATCTTGGCTTGTAGTATTTCACATTCATACACATTCTAGGAGGGGTTAATACCTTGTCATTGACATCACCCCTCTATGGTATCATGTTGCCAACAGCTGGACCAATCTGACAGTCCAAAATCATAATTACTGAACACTCTTAAAACAATCCTTCCATATTGTATTAGTGTATGGCAGCTGTAGCTAAGCAGTACCACTTCAAAAGAAGGTTACCAATTATTATAGGTTCATAGATTCAAAGATGTGTACTAGGCTAATGGCCCTGGAGCCTTTTCAAGCCTAGCCCATAGGATTACCCTGGCATCATGTCACCTGACCTTAGTTCCCAGTGCCTCTGTCAAGTAGAGCCACTGGTGTGATGCCTGGGGTGAATTTTCTATTTTCCATCCACTTATTAAGATTTCCCTTGATGAGTCCAGTGAGGTGCTCTGCTTGACATGTATGGGATGTCTGTTCCAGAGCATGGGCAGTCCCTGGGTTATGAACCTGTCCCTCCAGCATATTCTCTTGATTGTGGTAATGAGGTTGAGGTCTCTGGGGCATATGATGCGGAGGGATTGAGATTTCTTTAGATGTAGCATTTCTAACAGAGCTGGGTCAGACATGGGTTTGAAGGTCAGGCAGAGATTGCCTAAAAGTAGGCGATATGAAACAGAGAATAGTTGAACTTTTTTGAGTCTGTCCATATAGGACAAGTGTTTAAGGCCTAGGATCCTCTTTGTGGGATCCTCTTTGTGAGGTACTTTTGTGGCCTCTCTAGTTGTTGCAGGTGTCTAGTGAGGTACATGTCAAATGGGGCATTGTACTCGATGATTGGCCTAACGAGGGAAGAGTAGAGGGAGACAATGACCTCTTTCTTCCTGGATCCAAAATCCTTAGTAATGAGATGTGCCACATAGAAGGACTTTATGACCACAGTGGCAATGTGGTGGTCAAAACAGAGATTGCAGTCAACCTGTGTTCCCAGATCTCTTATAATGCCTTCTGTGTTCATTGGACTACTATTGATGTGGTAATTCAAGGAAAACCAGGTTTTACCCAAGGGGGATGATGACACATTTTTTGGTATTAAGCTTAAGGCCATGTTTCTGACACCAGTCATTGGTCTCAGTGAGGCCTTTTTGTAGGATGTCAACATCACTTGGGGAGTTAATAATAGCTCCCAACTTGTAATCATCTGTTAACTTTGGCAGCCAGAGTCCGTTCATGTTGGCCTAGACTTCAGAGAAGTAGATACCAAACAGGAGAAGACCCAGGACTGAACCCTGTGGGATTCCACTTGTGAATAGTTGGCAGTCTGACGTGGAGTCAGCTACTTTCACACTGTGGGTTCTATCTGTGAGCCAGTTTGCAACCCACTTAGTGATATAGGGGTTGATGCCTAGCGTAGTGAGTTTTTCTATGATTTCCTGAGTGAGGAATGGTATCAATGGCTTGGCCAGATCAAGGTATGCTGTATGAACCACCTTTCCTTCATCCACAGCTCTGGTGACTGACTCAAAGAAGTCGACCAAGTTGAGCAGGCATGATCTACACTTCACAAAACCAAACTGCGGAGGGTCCAAAGTTTGGAGATTCCCTATATCATTGTTTATTAGGTCCATGATGATGCATTCCATAGCTTCGCATATCAGACTCGTCACGCTAATGGGGCGATCATTCCCAGAGTCTGTAGTCCCTCTTCCTTTGTGGAGAGGGATGACTGTAGCAGTGTGCCATTTTGTAGGGACAAAGTCTGATGTGAGGCTGTGATTGAGCAGGGCACACAGGTGAGGTGCCAGTTCACTCTGTAGTTCATGTAGAACACAGCCAGGGATATTATCAGGTCCCATAGAAGCTGTAGTCTTGGCCTTGGACAGTGTTGTTTTAACCTATGCAGCAGTAATACTGGGTTCCTGGTAATCTACTGGTATTGTGATTGGCCCTTTGGACAGGGAGAGAGGAGTAAAGTTGGCACTGAATCTGTTGGTCAGTATATTGGCAATATCTGTTGGATCAGTATAGAAGGTACCATTGTGCAGTAGCTCAGAGCAAAGCTGGGTATTGCCGTGGAGATTCTTTACATAACTACAGAAGGCCTTGCGGTTGTCTTTACTATCTGCTGCAATTCTGTTTTCATATCTAGCTTTAGAGGATTTGATGAGGGATCTCAACTTTTTGTTGAGGCTGATAAGGGAGTTTTTCCAGTCTTGGGACTTTACCTTATTCTGCATCACTTTCCTCCTTCTGTTGTAGAGTTTGTTTATGGCAGGGGACCACCAGATTGGCTTCCTTTTTTGGAGGAGAGTGCCTTGGTTGTACTGGGTATGGCGAGATCCATGCATTTGTGTACGTGTTTGTACAGTGCATTGGTGTATGATTCAGAGGTCATGCAACTATTCTCCATTTGCATGGGTGCCGTGAAGTTAGCCACCTCTGTTTTTAGGAGCCCAAAGTTAGCTTTGGAGAAGTTTTTCATGGTGGTTACCTTTGCAGGGGGAGTGGGAGAGATGTGGATTTCCAAGGTGATTAGTTTTGGCCTGATCTAACCAGGGAGGAGTTGGCTCTTGGTGTAGAGCAATGGTCGCCCATGTTAGTAATGACCATGTGAAGGATGTTGCTACCTCTAGTGGGGGTAAGAACGAGCTGGTCCAGGGCATTGGAATTAATGATTTCCAGGAAATGTTGGGCAAGTGTATTGATACATGAGTAGTTTTCCCAGTTAATGGTGGGGTAGTGGAAGTTGCCCAGTATGAGAGTGTTAGGTTGGACCCTAATATTCCTCAGGGTGCTTAGGAATGTGGAGTGTGAGTCTTGGGACATGGTTGGGGACCTATAACAGGCTACAACCTGAATTGGCGTCTTACTCAATGTTAGCTGCATCTGAGGTATGTCAGATGCATTATGTTGGGCTACCAGTCTAGAGGTGTGCGCATCCTTTATGAATATGGAAACACCACCACCTTAAGAGCTTCAAGTAATGGGGCTGAAAGGTGTGGAATGAGTTATAGCCTGGTAGTGCAGGGATGCTTTCTGCTGCCTTGAACCAGGTCTCTGTTACAGCACAAATGTCAATCATCTCCATTTTAAGGAGTGCTCCGAGCGAGTGCATTTTCAGATTTAGACTTCTAGTGTTGAGCAGCATGACCCTCATATTGCATTTGTTTGTAGCTGTGGTAATTTGGTCTTTGGAACACCACATAAAAAGGCGCTATAGGGGTGGCAAGACCCTTGGCCAGTATCTGGAAGCCCAGGGGTGACAGATGCAGGCCATCTCTGGCAAAGCATCGAGATCTGTCAATCATGTCATCCCAGGCAGGCAGATACTGGATCCCTTTAGAATCACACCAGAAACTTAGCCAATTGTTGAAATCAATCATTTTCTGCTTGTACTTTGGTATCATTCTGGGAGATGGTAATCAGGGCTAGGGTCATACCCGCCTGGGCTACATAATCAGAGAGCTCCTCCATGTCTCTTTTCATGTAGTCCAGGGAAGTACATCTCAGGTCATTCACACCCACATGTACAATGACAGAGTCATATTTGTATCTGTTTTTGAGGGACCTGAGTGCATGCATTATGTGGCGGATCCTGGTGCCTGGCAGGCAGCTGACTGTTACTTTCGTCTTATTCAGCTTAGTGAGTGGGACATCAGTGTACCTCACTACTGAGTCACCTATGACTAGTGTGTTGGGCATGCTGTTTTGCCTTAGGGGCTTTGGTTGAGTAGCACACTGTTTAAGAGAGTTATGTGTCTCGTGATTAGTGTTGTGTTGTGGTGGTCGAGTGCATTTCTGCCTCGGAGGGTAGATTTTTATTGAGAGCCTCTGCGAAGGTGGGTGTGTGGTTTGTGTTTTTATGTGAAGGCAGTGCTGGTGTGTGTTCTGGAGGGCTATGTGTTCCATTTGGTGTGGTGAAAGTGTTGACCTTCTCCTCTTGACCAGCTATTCCAGTCTTGGCTGGAGAGTGCATGGCTTCCAGTTTGGATATATAAGTGCATCTCTCCCAAGTCTAAGTGTTGGGAGGTAAGGGTAGATGGTTGTCAGTGTACATGAGGCAGTTGCTACATTGCCGCAGGATGCCCAAGTTCACCAGGTTAATAGGAGAAAGCACAGGTAACTGAACTTTAGAAATGCCTGGAGGAGTGGGCATTAATAATAAGTACTGGAGCTGTTTCCTTGTAAAACGTTTAGTGCTAGTAGCACTTTTGTGTGCTACAATAATTGTTACAAGAAGTCTGGTAAAGTGCTAACTTATAAGCCAGTAAAAGTGTAGGAGAGGAGAGAACTAGCAGATCTAAGGGAAAAATTGAAGAGCAGACTTTGGCACCACTCAGAAGCTTACAAACAGTCCTGTATATAGCAAATCTCTATCTGGACTAGTTACAGGAAAGGCAGGAAACAAGCACAAATGCAGGCTTTTACACCAGAAAGTTGAAAGAGATGGAAAAACTGCCCAAACGGCCAATAAGCTACAATTTCTGGGCCAGAAACTACTCTTCTTGTGGTAGATAGGTTATCTAGTGCTTACCATTATATTTCACTTATTACATGCAATTACCCTTACCCCTACTAGTCAGTCAGCCACAAGCTTTTATAGTTGAATAAATCCCCTTTGGAAAAAAACAAAGTACCCACAAACTACCACATAGGTGGTAGCTCCCTAAATACGGAAGATGTAATAAAGGATCTGGGGACCAAAGTAGATAGTAACCTCTCCTTTTATAATCGCTCTGCCAAAGTGGTTAGAAAATCCTTCTATGTGGCACACCTAATCACAAAAGGGTTTGCATCCAGATCAAAAGAGGTCATTGGGCCTCTCTACGCATCACTCATCAGACCCATCATAGAGTACAATGCCCCATTTGGGATGTACCTTACAAGACACCTGCAACAACTATAAAGACCACAGAAGTTCCTCAACAAGAGGATCACTGGCCTCAAGCAGATGCCCTATGCAGCTCGACTGAAGAAACTCCAGCTGTACTCGGTTGCATACTGCCTACTCAGACGTGATCTCTGCCTGACATACAAGGCCATGTCCAACCCAGAATTGATGGACATGCTCCACCTAAAGAAAACCATATCCCCTTGAGTCACACGGTCCAAGGATCTAAACCTCACCACAACAATAAATAGGACGTGCTGGAGGGATAAATTCCTGTCCCAGAGACTTCCCATGCTCTGGAACAAGATTCCAATCTACATTAGGCAGAGCTCCTCGCTAACCCTCTTCAAAAGAAACCTTGACGAGTGGATGGGAAACAGAAAGTTTACCCCAGGAATCACTTCAATGGCTCTGCTGGACAGAGGCACAGGGAACTAATCTAAGGGGGCGGCGAAAGCCAACACATTCCATCTAGGCTTGTAAATGCCTTCGGGCAGATAGCCTAGTACCTACGTATGAACCTATGAACCTATGAAACATGTTACTTAAAACTATACAAAGAACACTGATATAGAAAACATATACCACAGTACAAGGAAAACTAGACAATAATTGTTGAACAAACATTTATCTTCAGAAATGAATAATTAGAATATAGCTAGTCCTACCCCAATCTTTTAACTAAAAGATGACTGATGCTAACTGTTACCAGCTTGTAAATTTACTGAGGTTAATAAACACAGACAAAACTATAAAAATATGAGATGATAGTGTCCCTAGGAAGCACGGTGTCTCCTTTTCTATTTCATTGTCCACATAAGAGTTTCTGTCTGAAACTGCCCCAAGTCGTCTGCATATTCAGAGCCCATCAGTACACAAAAGAGAAACTAGTTATTGCACAGTTCTTAGATGAAAAGGACACATTACTTGCTGATAAGCCAGAGGGGTGTCCTAGTATGACTCAACATTAGTAGACATTCCGTGATCACTGAATACTTCAATACGCTTCCCCCTTCTTGCTGCCCTACATATTCTTCTTCCTGCTATGTTAGCATTTTACATCTATGCCCGAAGCTTATCTTTACCAAGAAAGTTCCAAATCATTTATGATAATATTGCTTCTCTGACAGGAAGTAATTTTACTAATTAATGTCTGAGTTTATGTATGTAAATAGTTACCATCTCTGTTACATTTCTAGTAAAATTACAAATTTCCACACACCTCGATACCTTCAGTGTTCCCATTCCACTATCAAAATCCTTTTTAACAGATGCAACACTTGTAATTATCACTATGTAGCCGACCATGCTTCTCAACTGTCCAGATTTTTGCCTCATGTTTTTGGTCTGCTAGTCATAAAATTTGTGGTATTCTGAAAGATTATTGAGGAATTAACTCACTAAATAATGACAGACATTTAAGTTTCAGACTTTACATCCTTCAGAAAATGCATGCTAATGTAAGACCTATTTCTAAGAACAATATTTAAAATGTGCCCCTATTTTTGGTACTTTGCCCTGCCGTTATTTTTGGCTTTGTCCAGATTTCTTGTTCTAACAAGTTGAGAGGTATGTAGCCGACACTTTGTGATGACACAAGTAACATTGTAATGGACTATCAGTTCAATTAAATTTTGATTATCCATTCTGTGTCACACAATGTTCACTCTCCTTTGTTTAGCACATAATATGGATTTTACCATTGCAAGTCAATGACACATTAATTTTATTGTCAGAAGACTCTGTTTTCCCATGTATACAACTCAGTATCATTGACTTTTTGTAATGATGTCTCTGAAACATATACTTATAATCCATATTAGAAATAGTAGAAAATGCTACTTTGCATCGCATTCAGCTTTACTTTAAACTCACATTTTTCACTTTGCAACAAAGCATTCAGGCATTATGATTATTCTGCAGTTCCAAACACATTAAATCATTTAGGTTATTGTCCATTCCACAGTTTCACTGACTCTGTATCATCTCTGTGTACTGCCTTATGTATATTAATAGTCTTACAGCTGACGGCACCCATTGTTTACTGCTTGTACTGTTTTAGCAACAATTCATTTGCAAAGTCTTTCAGCATAGTTTCTCTTACAATATTTTCTGCATTCATTTTCTTTAAGCCAATACTCACTAGTTTCATGAGCCATTTTGTCAAATGGAAACATGCCACAAACTCATGGCAGGCCTAAATAGTATCTTTCTGACTGTACTTGAAATCAGCTTTAATTGCGGTTCAGATGCATCTGCTATAGCTATTTCCTCAGGCAATTATTAATCAATTAGTTAATGTAACATCTAGTATAATATCTCCATTGTAAAGCTGCCTTTCTCATACAAAATTCAGAATGCATGTAACATAGTTTTCTATCTCATAATGCATCAGATAGTTTCATTCTATACTCGGCATACTCTGTTAATCTATGCAATTTCGTTACATATGCAAACGTTATTTGATTTCTAAAATAAAACTGAAATTGTTCCATTACAATTACCGGTTTGGGTTTTAAATGGTTTTACAGTGTCTCTACTATATCATTAAATGGTTGCATGTTTTTGTGGATCACGCTATGGTAATTTGACTCCCAATCCCCTAATTTAATGGCTCAAGATTCAACTCCCAGCAAACCACACTAAGCAAAACTTGTATTCTGTCAGGGAGGGGGGCAAGTCTCCTGCTGTGGCCTACATCTGGTGGATTTTAGCACCAAACTCCCCCTTACGTATATACACTAACTCCAGGATCACACAATCATGAAGAAAAAACAGCCAAGTAGCCACATAACTGTAATCTCACAGTGTGACTGACAATATAAGAATAAACAGGGAAAGATAACTCTGGAGAAACAGACTAAGGGAGTTATACGTTGACTAGTTAGATGATGACCACTTCCATATCTCTCAACTGTTCAGATTTTTGCAGAATGTCCAACTTTCTGCCTCATATTTTTGGTCTGATCCTCATAAAATTTGTGTTTTCCTTGCAAATCACTGAGGATTGACGTAACTAAATAATGACATACATATGAGTTTCAGATTTTATATCCTTCAGAGAAGTGCATGCTAACACAAATCCTGTTATTCTAGCAACTTTCTAAGTTTATAAGAGCAATATTTAAATTCTGTCCCTATTTTTGGGCCTTTGTTCTCCCCACCCCATTATTTTAGGCTTTGTCCAGAATTCTTGCATTAAGAGGTTGAGAGGTATGATAATAACCGTTTTCTTGTCTCAGCAAACTGTTCAACAGCCTTTGTGTTTTAGCATATAATATAAGGAATACTGAGACCTTCTTTTCACTTTAAGCCAATGGCATTACCAGCAAAATTCCACTGTCGCAGCATAAGCTAACCAACCCTCCACAGAAGGATACAGGTACTAACATGTCTAAATAATGGCCTTCTATGTTTTATTTCATTTTACTTTTACTTACTTTGGCCATTACAGTAAGCAAAGACACAGCATAAATTCTTTCTTTCCATAATCACTGACCAAGCCATTCATTATTAAAAAAAGAAACACTTTGCATTGCTTTTAGATAAATAATCTTACAAACTGCCACTCTTACATAAATTGTTCTATAACTCTTTGATTATCCCCTTGGGTTAAGCAAAAAGTGTCCCTGTACTGCTTTTAGACAATTCATTCTGAAGGTCATGCTTTTTATACTGCTCTGTAACTTACTGATCAACTTCTTATATTATGCAAAAAGTCATTAAATTGCTGTAACAAAGCTGGTACTATGCCTAGGGTTATTAATTCAGAAATACAGCCAAACCCCCGCCCCCCAGTGTACCAGACACTTGCTACGTGTTTTAAAAGTGCATAAATCTCTTTATTATTTATAGAATATGTGGAAATTAAACTTAAATACAGGAGTTACTTTCATCTAGAAAAAAAATAGAACAAAATAGTTATAATGCATTCTTTCAGAAGAACAGTGTACTTTACTCTGTCAAGTTTGGTGTTTCAGTCTATGTACCCAGCATATGGAATTTCCCCATCTGAACTCCTTCCTTAGTATAGTTTCTTTCTCCAAGATGGAACAGCTGCACTCTCACAAACAGGCTTAACTCTATGTAGTTCCTTCAGGCAGTAAAGGCACAATAACTTTCTTCTCACACCATGTTTGCAGAACTTTTATATGGTAAGTGTTTTGTTTATCAAGTTGGGATACACTCTGACACCTCTATGTGATTTCATGTGGCCCTTGCCAGCAAGCCAGAAATGTGTTTTCCATACTTGGAATAAGGACCATTGCCCATCACTATAACTGTGACATTCCCCTCTCTGGGCCAGTAATCAAGAAGCCTGAATCCTCACCACTGACACTGGAGAGAGACATTCACTTGGAAGAAACATAGATACACACAGTATTTCCAGGTGCAGCTCTCTGCATCAAGTACAATTTCCCTTAAGAGCACACAGGGAGCACAGTCATTTTGGGGGCTGGTTTTTCCTTCTCTCTCCAGAATCCCCAGTAAGACTCCACAGTTCTAGTGCTGAGTCCTCAGCAGAGTGTCCAAGCCAAGTCCTCCACCACTCTCTCTGTGAAACCAGTGCTTCATGTCCCTGCTCCAAGCAGCTGACACACTCACTCTTTGAAATTTGATTTTCACACAAACACACACACCTGGGAAAGGTTGGCACAGATTTACTAGGTATGCCCCCTTCTGCCCAGACTATAAGGTAGTTACTGCCACCAGACTCTCCAAAGCCAGCTACCTAAGGCTCTTACAAGGGTACCCAATTATGCTGAGTGAAATTAATATTAATACAAATGGTAGTGTTTTGATATACTGCGGTGGTGGTGCTGCGGTAGCGTTGTCGCCTCACAGCAAGACGTTGTCCCGTTCGATTCTCAGCTAAAGCGTCTTCTGTGTGGAGACATGCATGAATGGGCGTACCTTTGTTGAAGGTTGTACGTCAGGGCTGGCAACTCGGTACATAAAAATCTGCTGCCAATCATTAGCGGACCGGAGTTCTGCTGTGGCAACCCCTAACCAGAAAAGCCGAAAGATACAACAACAACAAATGGTAGTCTTTTGATCAATGCAGTAAGGCTTTCAGGAGTGGCCACAGAGTCACCAAATAGATATGAGTACTCTCAAAGGTTAAAATATTCTCTAAAGGACCACCAGCCAGAATGCAAAGTTTAAATATATTTAAAATAAATAATAAAAGAACATAAAAATACAGAATATTTATTTACAATAAACACCAGAGTTTCAGTCATAGGAAATATTAGAATGACATAGATGAATAGATTCACACAGATACAGCAAACAGTATTTAACTAATCTCACTACATTTTCCTGACTGATTTAAAGAATTACTATTCCCTGGTTCACTTACTAGAACAATACAAGATGAAGTGGGTGAGAGATCCTTCTATGTCAAGTTCCAAGAAACAGACTGCCCTGAGACTTCTGTCTCATCTGGTATTATAAAAATAATTTCAGTGATGGATTATAGAATGACATCACATACATCTAGTCATCTGACGTCTAGTTTCCATACTACCCCCTCGTCTAGAAGCTGCCAGGATTTAGCACATAGTTGTCAATAATACACACACACATAGAGCTTTGCCAAGATCTGTTGCAGCTTCTGGAAGTCATAAAACAATTTCCAACTTCAACCCTTACAGAGTAACAATTATTTCACTGCTAAAGACAATACAGAAGGGTTCCTAGTACTTGTTTTCACAGACATTTCATCTATGTCTGCAATCAGAACTGTAAGATAAAATCTTTATGGCCTAAAATTAAATAATTTAATGTTTTAATATATTTTCAAAGTTAGCTAGACTGAGATTAACCTCTTCTCTTCCAATATCCTCTGATAAAACACATAGTCACTATTTTCTTAGGGCAGAAAAATAAATTAGTATTTAACTGGACTGGTTGTTATTTCTCCATAATGCAGTGAATTTTGAGGGAGACTGTATCAGCAAGACCCAGTTGGGGTGGTGCATGGAGGCTTACCTTCATGTAACAATACTTATTTTTAACTTTTACATGTTCACACAATTTTGCTGTACTCTTCAAGTTTAGATCATACAGGTACTTGAGGGAAAGGGATTCATGAAGAAATTTGTGAAGTATTGTCTTTAGAGCTCATATATTTTGAGGTAATACAGTAGCCCCAAGAATACACTCAGTTATGCAACACCAGGTTTATGTAGCCGGTGTATGCAGCCCTGCAGGCTGCAGTATTCCTGATTGAGCAAGAAGGTGATGGACCAAAATGATGTTTTGTAGCAAATATGACAGGCACTAGCAAGTATACCTTAAGGTGTCCAGGGCATCTACAGCCATGTAATGATAGCTGCTGATGTACTTTACTTAAGTCTGAAGCAGTACTCCTGAGGAGACTATGAGAGATTAAATGCTTATTACAGTTAGGGAAAACTGAGCTGCATTTAAATTTTGTAGAAGGCTGTGGGTAGGGAAAAGGAACAGGGATTTTCAAAGGTATCCAAGTGGTTGTTCCTGTAAATAAGTGCAACAATGCATCAATGACCAAAATATGCGGTAGTAAAGAAAAAGAGCAAGAAACTAAATGACAGACTGTAATCTTCTAAACAGAAAATGCATTATGGCTGCTAAGAAGAGAACTGATGAGCTGATGAACATGGAGCAGAGGAGAGTGGCCAGATAAATCTTTGGTTGTTGAATACCATTAGTGAAAACTTTGTTAGTAATGTTGGGGAATTTATAACTAATATTTGAGAACTAGGACCACAGCCCTCACAAAAATATAATACCATAGCCAAATATGTAGAAGTCTGACTCTGTGGTAGCTTAGGACGTGGTATTGTTGGTTTGCATCCCTCCTATATTAAATCCACATTTCTTAGTAGCATTTTTTATACACTACTCAGTGATGTTATTAACCAACAAACCTGTGAGAATGTACTCTAATGCAACAAGTTCATGCCTTTCTCATTGGAATACTCAATTCAAATTGAAACTTTATAAAAATGCATCACATTACTTCTTTATACAGTATTTACAACAGCATTATTTACATTCTTTTATTTTAGCGTAGCACTCATTTGAGAAGCGCCACATTTACTGCATTGATAACCCCTTCCTCCAAGCTTCAAAAACTCAGCTTCAGGCCCTCTGATTAAGCTGTGAGCCTTAGACATGCATACTCATTGGGTTGTGTTGAGACTGGCCTATGCTGGACGGTAAATTTGAATGCTTGCAAGGAGACATGACACCTACACAGTTTTCTGTTTCTGTTTTTCTGCTGATTTAATCACATGGGTGCAAGTTCTGCCACCGGTATGAACTACCAGCTGAGGGAGTAGTATTTCCGTGAACAAAATGCCCACTTGATGGCTAATCATTCTTTCTTGATAGCTCAATACTTGATGTCTCTGCTACTTAATTTATGACTCAGATAACACCTAGGGTGTTCTTTCCCATTAAAAGCCTGTGATAGCACTCCCTTAGACCTGCCTTAGATGTATCAGTATAAAGTATAAAAGGCCTGCTAATATCCAGAGATATTAAGTCAGGTTCTTAAAACAATATTTCCATTAACTGCTTAAAAACAATATCTTACTAAAGTGTTCAATTTACTTAAGGGTCATCTTCCCTTTTGTCAGATTTGAAAAGGACATGTTATTAATAAAAAAATGCAATACAAACTTTTGATAGTACCCAACTAGCTCAAAGAATATTCTTACTTGCATCTTACCACCTGGCATAAGCCATTTTCATACTGTTAATTTTTCTTTCTGGAGTCTAGTAATTCCCCTTTCTGTCATATACCATAAATACTTTATCACTGTCATGGTTAATTTGTTCTTGGAGGCATTACTAGCTAACCTGACTTTTCTCAAGAAGTCTAATACAGTCTCTTAGCAATATGGAAACCCTAATCTTTAGAGTATATTATGACATTATCTAAGTTAAATGGCAACGTATCTAAACTGGGGCTTTAGGACTGTGTCTATTAACCTCTGAAAGGTCACATGGGCACCATAAAAAGCTTCTAAGTATAGCTTTCAGTGTTGAAAGGGCTGTATTTTCCCTGACTTCAGCTGATAGAGACATTTGATAGCATCCTTTGTTATATGTAATGTGGCCAATAATATTGCTTTACACAAACTTCCTGTATGTTCATCTACACTAAGCATCAGGCAGCTGTGAAATTTCAAAATGCTATCCGGCTCCCTAAAAATCATCACAGAACTGAATTGCTCCATCAAGCATTGGGATTAATGCTATGGGGCTGTTTCACTCAGATTTTGGAGGGATACTCATAATTTGTTCCAAAAATGTTTGCTCCATCCCTCATAAAATTGAAAATTATTTTGAGAAGTTCAAAGTTAGTAGTACCAAATTTTAAAAAGTATCCCTTATTTGTGGCCTTTTCCCTAACTATTTTTGTTTTGCCCATAACTTTGGATGTAAAACTTGAGCAGTGATAGTCCTGCACAATGAATCTGGTATTCTATACGGTTTTAACTTATCTTTTCTCCAGGGGTGCACTCATTGTTTGTTTGTGTCTTTCAGCTTTTCCTGGTTAGGGGTCGCCACAGCGGAACTCCGGTCCGCTAATGATTGGCAGTAGATTTATTACGTGCCGAGTTTGTCAGCCCTGATGCACAACCTTCAACGAAGGTACGCCCATTCAAGCATGTCTCCACACAGAAGACACTCTAGCTGAGAATCGAATGGGACGTCTTGCTGGGAGGTGATAATGCTACCGCAGCACCATCACCGGGGTGCACTCATTGTAGTGTTGAAAAGATTTTGTTTTCAGCTAGGAAGTTCTGAAAAAAAACTTCATTGTTTCTTAAGGGAAAGTCTTTATTTTTTGTTTCTGTGGCTTAGGCAGTGTGATCTATCTGCAGTTCAAGTATAGCAGCTAGTTTTCTTTCTTCACCAGAACTACCAGTTTCTCTCATTAAACTAATTACAGAAGTCTCCTTTTCTTTCCATAGTCTCAAAATATTAATATAGTATACCGTCTCTGACTCTCTATCGTTTCTTAAAGACTGTCTAATGCAGTAGTTTGCATAATTTTTCTAACATTTTAAGAAGAATCTGACAGCCAAATATTTATTTTCTGCAGCAGGGTACAAAACTAACACCTGGTCTGTAGCTTTGAATTCCTTGGTCCTTGCATTTCTATTACACACCCCCTGCTGTATAGTCTGGGCTCTTTCTATGTGATGCTGTACAATAGGCATTACCATTTTTTGGCTACCTTAAAAGAAGGCTCAATTCCTTACCTTTTTGGGGTTATCTCATTCTGGACCTTCTGTAATATTAACATGCTCCAAAGCACCTGTGCTGTGAGTGCCAGAGCACCGAACAGCCAAATTAGATGGAAAGACACAATTTCTACCAAGGTGTGGGACCCTCTGGCACCACAAATTGCAAAACAGTTAAAGAAGGATCTGCAGTGACAGCTACAGCAGCTACTCAACAAGTTACAGGCAAGATACACAGTGTAGTGTCACTGCTCAAAGAAGTACTACAGGGACTTTGAGAGTGGGAAGTCTAGGGTATACCCCAAACTAATCACGAAAATGACAAAATACACATATTATTACAAGTAGCATCATGTAAGGGCTAATCCTGGTATTTATGTATTTTCATCAAATTTCATTTTCTCTCACAACTGCATCATGGTTATTTGCATATCATGCAAATGTCACTGCAACACATAACGAGTAGATTATGATGCAGTAAAAATGAGCATGTGTCTGTGCCTCTTCCATATACTCTGCATTATGGGGACTCATATATTTTGATGACAGATAAAGGCCACCTAGCCTACCTAGTCTACCCATTTCCACACCTTTTGAATAAGCTGTATATCCTATTTAATATGCAGTCTTTTCCTTTTTTTTCCAGTCTGTCATAATGAAAATGGCTTTATTCTTGTTCCATGCATTGCATATTCTGTCACTGTTTTTGATGTTACAGCCTCTTCAGGAAAGTTATTCCAGTTATCTGTCATCCTTTCTGTGCTGGCACCATGGACTAAAAGTAAGGGACCCTCTTTACAACTCAAGCAACTGAGGTTGGACTAGTGGACCCAGCAACGGTGGAGCTGATGAAGGGAGGGAGAGAAGAGGCTATGCTCACTCACCTCTCTCTCTGCGGGGAGGAAGGGGACTGCATGCTGAAGAGGAGTGTAGCTGCTCTCCTGCTGGGCTTCTTGAAGGGGATGGGTCCACAGAGGAAGTAAAGTAATGAAGTACAATAAGGGACACAGGGGTCACATGGCTTTGCATTCCTCATTGCACACCTTAAACAAGGTATGGTACCACAGAAGGGAAGCCATTCACCGCATAGGCTAGACTGCTCGAAAGTTAGCCTGGAAACGGAATGGGGTTGTTAGGTCACAATTCTGTCAGCTTACAATATGATGTTGTTTCCTCAGTTAATCCAACTTTTGCCCTGATAGTCAAAAGGAATTAGTAGCCCAACTGAGTAGCTGGGGATGGGGACTGATGGTGAACAGGGTTCGAAGAAGGGACAAAAATAAATCTATCATCCTTTCTGTAAAAAATACTTTCTCACATCTCTCTTGAGTCTTCCAACGTGTGTGTTCAGATTGTGTCATGTTGTTTGGGAATAGTGTACCTAACAGGACTTTGTGAATTGTCGTGAAGGACCTTAATGTTTTTATCACATCTTTCCTATGACACCTTTCTTCAAGACTGCATTTTAAGCTCTTGCAGTTTTACTTTATATGGCATATGAGGAAGACCATATGTAAAAGGCATTTTTGTTGCTCTACCTAGGACCGTCTCTTCTTTTCTATGTCCTGGTGAAAATGACATCATAGAATGACATGCAGTAGTCTAGATGTGGGTTTACCAGCTCTCTATACAATAGGAAAATGGCTATTTCCTTTGGTGAGCCATCATTCCTTTCATTCCAGTTCTCCAGGTGCCTTTTTTGCTACTTTGTTATATTGTTCCCCTATACCTTAGCAGCTGATCATTAGATCACCTACTGGACATCAATGGATTTGTAGTGGGACTACCACATATGTTCTGTTGAAGCTGGATATGTGATCTGTGGGCCACTGCTCAGCATAAAGCTTTAGAATATTAGCATCGTTTTTCAGTATCTAATAGCTGGAACACATCAGAGAATCCACTATGACTGTGCTTGTTATAGTCACTCTTGAGGATACTGGGTACTGAATAAGCATTGCCATGTTGAGGAAGGCTCAGGCTGGTAACATAACAATGTTGGAACCAAGACTCTCCTACAAAAGATCTCTGCATATACTATGTTGTTTAACATGTCCATGTACAGACAATATCCTTTATCCAAATAGCATGTGCTGTGGAATGCAGTAACAAGGAAAAGGAGAACAAAAGCACTAATATTTTCCCAACATATGTCTGGTCAGAGGTATAAAACACGTTTTCTTTTAATATTATTTCAAGAATGGTGTCAAGTATAAAAATGGAACAGGTATGGGGTCTACAGAACCCAGATTCTGTGCACAGCTGTTGTTAGTTGTACTCTTTGTATTCAATTGAGAACATTCTTTGGCAGTGCCCCTTTCCAGAAGCATTATGGCTTAATATGCTCAGAATATATCCACAAAAGTCAGCTAACAAATATAATATATATTTGTACACAGATTGCTCAGACATAGGAATGCTTAATTAAGGGAACAGTTTTATATTTGTAGGAGGCAGTGGCTGAATGCAATGGGTAATCTTTTGAATAAAAGTATATAGTTTTAAAATGTGAGATGGGGTACAACAGTACTGACAACATGAGTGGGAACAATATGGAATTTTCTGACTATGTTCCTGGTTCTCAGTGGTATTCTTTGTGTCTGATATACAGTCTTGTATGCATGCCAAAACAGACATTGCAAAATATGTAATGGGGACAGTGTGTGGCTTTAAATTGTTTAATGCAAGCATATCAGTGAATGCATGCCATAGACCCACTTACATTTAAGCTATGAATATGAATAAGACTGTGATTATGTGAGGTATTGACAGCTATGCCAGGAGAAGTAGGGCAGTGGATGCGTAACATATGCCAGCATAGCTAGCTGGAATTTTGTAAAGAATTATATGTTATTTGTATATCAAACTGATTTGTATGGGTGCTTGTGTTGAAAATGTACTTGAACAGCTGCTTGTGTTAAAAATGGACCAACAGTGGGTCCTGCTGGACAGAAAAGAAATACCCCTGTATGTCAGACTGTATCATAACTGTTGAAATGAATATACTGTAACAGATGATACTGGAAGAGATGAAGTACATTTCAGTACAGTTAACTTTGAAAAAATAGCTTGAAATTAAATTACCTGGTTGAGGCCGTGAAGATGGTATCTTACAGTTCTGATTGCAGCCTGAGACGAAATGTCTGTGAAAACCAGGACTAGGAATCCTACTGTATTGTCCTTGGGGGTGAAGTAATTGCTACCCTGGATGGGTTGATGTTTTGAAATGGTTTTATGGCTTCCAGATGCTGTAACACATCTTAGCAACACTCTATATGTGTGTATGGTAACACATATGTGCTAAATTCTGTTTCAATTTCTAGTAAAGGGGGTAGTGTGGGAACCAGAGTCAGATGACAAGATGTATGTGATGTCATTCTGTAATCCAGCACTGAAATTATGTTTTCATACTAGATGAGACAGAAATCTCAGGGCAGTCTGTTTTTTAAACCTGACAAAGAAGAAAGACCGCTCACCCACTTCATCTTGGCTTGCTTTAGTAAGTAAATGGGGAATAGTAATTCTTTATTTAAGTCAGGAAAATATAGTAAGATTAGTTAAGAATTGTTTTTCTGTATCTGTGTGAATATATCCCTCTGTGTTATTTTTAATATTTCCTGTGATTGAAACTCTGGTATTTATTCTAAATAGATATTCAGTATCTTCATGTTCTTTATTTATTATTAAATATATTTACATTTTTCATTGCAGCTGGTCTTTTAGAAAATATTTAACCTTTGAGAGCACTTATATTTATTTGGTGACACTGTGACCACTCCTGAAATACTTGTTCTTTTGGTCAAACACTACCATTTGTATTAGTATTAATTTTACTAAGAGTCTTAGAGTAGTTGGCTGGTGGTAGTATAACTAACTATCTTATAGTCTGGGCAAAGGTAGAAGAGCTAGTAAATCTATGCCAGCCTTTCCCAGGTGTGTGTTTGTGTGTGTGTGTGTGTGTGTGTGTGCGTGTGTGTGTGTGTGTGTGTGTGTGTGTGTGTGTGTGTGTGTGTGTGTGTGTGTGTGTGTGTGTGTGTGTGTGTGTGTGTGTGAAAATCAAATCCGAAAGAGTGTATGTGTCAGCTACTTGGAGCAGGGATGCAGAGCACTGGTTTCACACAGAAGGTAATGAAGGACTTGGCTTGAAACACTCAGCTGAGGACTCAACTCTAGAGCTGTGCCAGTAGGGAGTTTTATTGCGAGTCTGGAGAGAGAGAAGAAAACACCAGCCCCCAGACTGAGTGTGTTCCTTGTGTGTTCTTAACATAAATTGTACTTGGTCATGAATGATAATTCAATAAAAAAGTTTGGGGAAAAAAAGTAGGTAAGGTAAGTGACAAGGTCAAAGCTCCCTTGATGCCTTTGCCTGTGATTGAGGAGCCATTTCAGAGGGTAGTTATGGATATTGTGGGGCTTCTGAGTACCCCATGTTCCACAGGGAAGAAGTATCTCCTGGTGGTAGTAGATTAGGCTAAGGTGGCGGCTCTGTCCTCCATCAAGGCAGAGAAAGTGGCAAATGCTTTGTTAGAGATTTTCAGCAGGCCAGGTTTCGTGAGAGAAATACTGGCTGACAGAGGTGCCAATTTCATGTTAGACTTGATGGCTTGTCTGTGGGAGTGCTTATGAGGTGAAGCAGCTAAAGACCACTCCCTACCAACCCCAGACTAATGGTCTTGTGGAGAGGTTAAACTCCATACTAATGACCATGCTAGAGGCATTTGCAGACCAGTTTAAAAGAGAGTGGGACAAGTATTTGCCCCATCTGCTGTTTGCATACAGAGGTACCCTGGGAATCCACAGGTTTTTCACCATTTGAATTGTTGTATAGGCATAGGGTGAGGGGGCCTTTAGATTTGATTCATGATGAGTGGGAGGGTGAGTGTGAATCTCTGTTGTGACATATGTCCTAAACCTCAAGACAAGGCTTAGGGAGCTCATGGGTTTTGCTTAGGAGAACCTGGCAGGTGCCAAACAGCAGAAAATGTCTGGTATGACAGGAATGCTGGAGCCTGGGAGTATGCTGTGGGACAGCAGATTATGGTGTTCATTCCTGTCAGACACAATAAACTGCAGGCAGCTTGAGAGGAGACCCTTTGAAGTGGTGAGGAAGGTCAGTGATGTTAACTACATGGTAAACATGCTAGGCAGGAGGCAGTTGCACAAACTATACCATGTTAACATGATGAAGTCTTACCATGATAGGGAGGCCCTTCTGCTGAGTATTTGCAGTGGATGGTAGGAAGAGTCTGAGGGGGATCTGGTGACTGATCTCAGTGTGGCTTGGACTGACACCTCATTGGAAGGGGTAGCAATATTCCAGTGGCTATTCCCTACCCAGGTTCAAGAAATCCAAGCTGTGTTACAGGAGTTTGGGGACATGTTCACTGGGAAACCTGAGTGCACCCACCTGGTGCAGCACCATGTGGATACAGGACCCCAAAGGCCTATCAAGCAGGCCCCTTACAGGGTGCCTGAGCGAGTCAGACAGACTCTGAGGGAGGAGATACAGGAAATATTGGAATTGGGGTAATATAGGAGTCCAGCAGTTCCTTGTCTTCTCCGATGGTGCTGGTACCAAACAAAGATGGCAGCACCACATTCTGTGTGGACTACAGAAAACTAAATAGTCACACAGAGTTAGATGCTTACCCCATGCCTAGGACAGATGAAGCCTTAGAGCAGATGGGCGGGGCTAAGTATCTGACCATTATTAATCTGTCCAAGGGCTACTGGCAGGTGCCCTTAACTCCCATCATGAGAGAGAGAGAGAGAGAGAGAGAGAGAGAGAGATCAGCCTTTGTGACTCCTTTTGGATTATACGACTTTGCAAAGATGCCCTTTGGGTTGCAAAATGCCTCAGCAACTTTCCAGAGACTAGTAGATGGTATCCTAGCAGGAGCAGGAGATTATACGCTTGCTTATCTGGATGATATTGCCATCTACAGCCATCCCTGGCATGAGCACCTTCAGCATGTCAGGAAGGTTCTGGGCAGATTGCAAAGGGCAGGGTTGACCATTAAGCCCAGTAATTGTCAGGTGGGTATGGCAGAGGAGTCCTACTATGGACATAAAGTGGGGAGTGGTAAGATCAGGCCAGAACCTGACAATCAGGCCAGAACCTGACAAAGTGGAAGCAATTCAGGTGTGGCCTGCCCTTGTTACCAAAAAGCAGGTGATGACATTCTTAGGGATAGCAGGGTACTATAGAAAGTTAATTCCCAATTATAGCATAATAGCTGCTCCTCTCACAGACCTGGCAAGGAAAAACAGGCCATATAAGGTAGTGTGAATCCCAGCCTGCAAGCAGGCTTTCCAAAAGCTTAAAGATGCTTTGAAAGGGCCCCCTGTATTAGCCAGTCCAGATTACAGCAAATAATTTGTTGTGCAAGTGGATGCTTTGAACCATGGGGTGGGGGCCAGGTTTCCTCAGAGGGAGAAGAGCACCCAGTTGTATATCTCAGCTGTAGACTCCATCCCAGGGAGGAATGTTATGCAGCTGTCGAAAAAGAATGTGTAGCCATAATATGGGCACTGCAGAAACTTCGACCCTATCTGTATGGAAGGAAATTCACTGTAGTCACAGACCACAGTCCCTAACATGGCTACATCGAGTTTCACAGAGAGGGTGGTGGAGGACTTGGCTTGGAATGCTTGGCTGAAGACTCAAATCTACAGCTGTGCCAGTGGGGAGTCTTATTGGTGGCCTGGAGAGCGAGAGAGAGAAACCCAGCCCCTGGACTGAGTGTGTTCCATCTGTGCTCTTAGGGGAAACTGTGCTTGGTACAGAGAGTTGCATCTGAAAATACTGTGTGTATCTATTTTTGTTCCAAGTGAAAGTCCCTCACCTGTGTCCATGGTGAGGATTGAGACTCCTTGATCACTGGCCCAGAGCAAGGAGCGTCACAAACACAGTCAGCCCTGGTGTTGCAGTTTACTGCCTATAGACACAAAGTACTTTGCTATCCTAAAAGTGTGCAGGACATTTATGTTTATAATTGTATTATGTGGAGCTGTATATAATTGACATGTGACAGCATGTTATATTTGCTGAGGCCTTAGAAATTTTTGTTGTTTCAGGGTCACTTGTTATTGATTATACCTTACCTTTGCTCTTAAGATTGTTTTTGGTATTGCATTTAATACATTCTCTTTTGTCATATAGGTACCCCTTGCCACCTGATTTGTTATTTCATTCTGCACAAGTGATTCTGGCAGGCTACAGCAAGTCGTCTTTCTTTGAACCATATTATCGGTACAGCCATGCCTATAAAATGCAGGAAATTTATATCTTTTACACCTGGAATCTTAAGTTTTTGTGGGACTTGTAATTGGCGATGGGGGAAAAACAAGCAACCACTCTGTATGCTTTGTGTGGCCACTACAAAGAGTTTGGGATGATGTACTCAAAACTACTTAAGGGATGGAAAAACGTTGACAGGGAACATAAAATTAGAATTTCAGAGCAGCTGTTTCAAATCAAACTGAAATTAAAATGTAAATATTATTATAACTTCTGGACTGTAAGTGCATGTTGCAATTAATAGCTAAAATCAGCACTAAGAACGGTGACAATGTCAGGTCTTAAGCACAGGCAATGGCTTATTAGAATTACCTGTATTACTTCTTTGCATGTTTCATTTTCTGCACCTTAAAGCACAGCTAGCAGCCTCTAATTTTAAGAAAAAGGTTCAAACTCTGGTGAAATCAAGAGCAAAGAGCTAAACTCAGGTGCACCTCAGTTACTGGTAGAATTCACACAGAAAGTTGCTACATTAAAAACATGTTAATCTGCATTTTCTAAATAACAAAACTTTAGTTTTAATGTTCTTTAATGTCTTGTATTATTTAGTGACTGCTCCCTCATTTTTACATAATAAATAAAAAAAAATATTGACTTTATCAGAGACAAGGGGAAATTCAGAAGTAAGGTCAAATTTTTTTCATCAACATTAGTGGCATTTAAAACTGTGCTGTAAGGATCTACATTCCCCTCTCTGTTTAAATTTCTTACACTGGTAACTATGCTCACAGACAATATCAAACACAAAGTCACTGTATTAACACACATGGTTTGTACAGCTGAAGCAATCCCTAAGTTAGGGATGATCAGTTTATAAGCAAATAAAATGCTCCTTTTGTTGGTTGCACTTTAATTTTGCTCTGATGACCTCACTTCTTCAAACCCAGGAACTTATAATTACATTCCAGTTAGAGCCGGCTCTGGCCTATGCTAAAGCTGAGGGGAATCATGTTCTTGTAGATCAGCACTTAGAGGTTAGCTCTTCATATTTATAGCACTTTCCTGGATACAGGTAAGTTAATTATTGTTTGTTTTAAACAGTCAGTAGAGCTTACCATCTTTGTTCTGCATAATGAAAAGGTGTCTGCCTAGGGGATAAGTTATGTTGTAAACTGTGATAGTTCCATGTTCAGAGATGAAATGTGCTTTAGCAAGCTGAGCTTTAATCACTGTGAACTAATAATTAATATAAAGTGAAAGTGGCAATTCAGACAGGTGGTTCAAGTGCAAGTAACAGTGAAGCTGGGAATGACCTACTCTGCTTCACAATGGTTTCTGGTAATGATTGCTAGTTTGTTTCTAAAATGGGACAGGTTCTTGGACTTTGTACACTGTTTAGTAGTATGGGTGTATCTTGGTTTTATATATATATATATATATATATATATATATATATATATATATATATATATATATAAATGTGTGTGTCTGAGTCTAAAACGTATGTATGTGATTTTTATATATATATATATATATATATATATATATATATATATATATAATTCTAACCTAAAGGAAAAAAGGCAAAATACAAGTGGAAAAAGCAACCCAGGTGTACAAGCAATAAACACTTAGAATGGTGCAAAGCAAGAAGAGGGTGGCAACACAACTGAAATATGCTTCATTTACAGCACTGATTGTTTGAGAAGGTTCAGATATTTTCTCCTAAACTATTAGAACTGTCTTTTGTGATGTGGGGAAAGTTTGCATTGTGTTGTGGAAGGTGTTTCTAATGATGGTTAGAAGAATAATGATTTCAGCTAGTTTAATTAAAATCTGGGGTGTTGCCTTACGCATAACAGAAACTTTTTAGTGTCTTTACTTCTTGAACGTGTATGCAAAATCCTTCCATCTTTCATTATCAGTTCATGGCAAAAATACAAATATGGCAGATGTAACACATGCACTTTTAATTTCTAATGTAATGGTGCAGGACTCTCTCTGAATACTGTTTATTAAGCATGTAATCCAGAGTAGAGCCATACCCATCACTAAGCATGTAGTTACCCAAGCACTATTTCCTAGTGGCTGTTTTTATATTTTATTTATCCTTTGTTTACTGGGTCAGTCCTACAAGGCTAATATACTCTCTTTCAGGAAAGACCTGAGTTGGTATTTTTGCTACTAGGGAAAATTTGGACAGGGCATTGGAAAACTTCCTCTACTTTTTTCGATCTGTTTTGTGATCTTTTCCATCTACCTGAACTACCACCAACTCAGGTTGATAGAGCCTCAGTTTAATGCCTCATCTGAAGGGCATCACACTCAGGTATGCAACAATCCCCTTATGGTATACTGCAATGTCAGCAACCAATCTACCTTGTCTGGGTATAGAACCCATAGTCTTTTGCACCAAAGGCGTCTGTGCTACTCATTGTACCACTGACACTATATCAAACAAACACTTGTGTATAAACCTTCTGTTGTAATTCAACTCATAGTCCTTTTTGTCAGTGTATTCTTGCTTGTACCTTTAGTGTCAGCTGTCTCATTCACAGAGCCTTCCTTATAAGTATGTTGACACTTACTTATGTAAGTGATATAATCAGGGATTATATATAGGTACAAAGTGAAAATATCTGGCTAAAGGGGTTCTGAATGCAAACTGATGCAATGCTTAACAGAAAGTGCGAACATTTAAATACTCGTCTTTTTGTTTTTCCATGTCTACCCAATGCTGTTTAAACAATACCGATTATTTATTTACCAATCTATGTAGCTGAACTGAAATAACTTTAAGATTAGTTTATAAACTCCTCTTGCCACAGGCATCCATGTCATCAGGTCTTTTAATGATGTCATATATGTGCTCAGTCCTTTGCTTTATAAAGCAAGAGCCGAGTTAACAGCCTGGAAGCATCATGATGGGCAGATGCAGTGTGATAGAAACATTGTCGGAATCCTCTTCCCATTATGTATGTATGTATGGTTAAGTATCAGTTCTGGAAGGCAAGATATTACTCCAAGTCTGTTCCTGGGTAGTAAGATGTAATTTAAAAATAGGTGTACATTGCATGAATGCATATACTGGCATTATTCATTTTGATAACCTATGTCCATTACCAAGTGCTTGCATCTGTCCCAAACTTTATGTACTGACAGGAACATGAGAACTTCTACCTGTTTACTTTTTAGAAGGATTACTGTAATGAGAAAAATAATTTTGTTTTACAGTGTATTCTTGGGGGGGGGGGGTAGTTTTAGGCCAATTGAACCTATTTGGTCCAATAGGGCCCTGCTCCCTCAGGGGTAGCCTGCACTAAGCTGTGACAGAATCATTATGCCTTATGTGGCACATATATTTGCTTGAGACACACTAAATAAAGTGCAAGTTATTTTCCTACTCAGAATTTTTCTCCCCAGTAGATAGCAGAGTGGACAATATTTCCTGTCATGCACTACAATAGGAGCTATCTCAGTATTATTAGTAGCTGCAGGTTCAGGCCTCTTGTATGGCTTAGAGTTTTTGTTGCTCATGCTCAGACAGAAGTCAAAAGCTGTACAACAGGGTTTTCAATCCAAAACTGGTTAGACAAACCATCTGATTTTTGTGTACTGCTGAAGTTACTCAGAAGATAAGATCAGACTCAATTTGAAGACTGATAGAGATGTAGTATTTTTTTTCCCTCTTGCTGGATATTGGGTTTATGACTCGTTGCTAATAAACACAATTACTGTGGAATAGTCAGTCACAGACAGTATGAAAATGAACACTAGTAATCCTAAAAAAGTAGAAAAACAGATACTGTGATGTGAGGTAACATCTGATCAGTAAAAATTGCAACAGAATATTATCAATTCACTAGGGCAGAAGATAAATGTTTGGTACAATCCCAGATAGGAGCAAAATAATCCCAAAGAAGGGAAACATGGGGGTTGGTGGGGATGCATGCATATGTGTTGAACATTGAGAGGCAGAGGTGGAAAGAAAAATGATTCACTTGGCAGAAACGTGGGAAAATTGTAATAGAAACAGTTTTTTTACTTATTAATGCACTGCAGGGGCATCACACTTTGAGTTGCATACAAAGCAGGGAGTAAGCAGAAACTTAGAAAATGGCTGGACTGGATTGGGGTGGAGTTTTTGGTGAAGTATATTATAGAAATCTGAACAAATTGTGTGGGCTTTGCATGTCCCCCTACATTGATGTAAGTTTTCTTAAGTCATTCTAATTTCCTCCTACCTGCCAAAGCATGATGCTTAGGGACTGTGGTGACCGTGCCCTGGCCCAGCAATCAAGGAGCCTCAATACTCACCACTAACACCAGGGAGTTTGTCTCCTAGAAGAGGAAAGGATAACTAATACACACAGTAAAGTACAATTTCTTTTACGTTCACACAGAGATCACAGTCAGTCTGGGGCTGGTTGCTCCCTTGCTCTCCAGGTCCCCAATAAGACTCCACTGGCACAGCTATAGGGTCCAGATCTCAGCCTAGCTGGCAAGCTAACTTCCAGTACCCTCTCTGTCCAACCAGTGCTTTGTGTCCCTGCCCAGGTAGCTGACACACACCCACACTTTGAGATAAGTATTTATACAACTTCACAGACACTCCTGGGAAAGGCTGACACAGATTCTCTACCTGTGCCTCTTTACCCAGACTATACGGTAGTAATTCCTGCCACCACCAGCTAATAATATCAGCTACTCAAAGGCCCTTGAAAGGGTGTCCAATTATTACTGTGCAATATTATTATCCAATTGGTAATGTGACTATTCAGTCTTAAGGCTTATTAGAGTGGCTTATTACGATAACCTCTATAAATATGCAGTGTACTCTAGAGCCTAACTTGTCTCTACACAAACCAGCCACAGGTAAAGGTTTTTAAAATATTTAATAATAAATAATTAAAACACAAGACAATACTACTACTCCACAGAGATATCTAAGAGTTCAGAGATCACACAGAAACTTAAAATAATACAGTAGGGCAGGTCTGATATAAAAGAAAAACACTTAATCTAACTTTCTAATCTTTAGCTATTCCTAAGAGAAAACACAGTGCTATAATCCTATTTACATACATAAGGAGCATAAGCAGTGCTGGGTTGATGGTCCAAGACAAATGCTTTTTGTGTCTCTCTCAACAATAGTTTTTAAAACACTAACAAACAGCTCTGCTAAGGCCCTCACAAATTACATCATTTTGACACTTAGGTTTTCCCAGTATTCACATTACATCATTTTAATACTTAGTCTGGAGTAACCAGGCAAACAGCTTGCTAAATAATGCAGTTTAACACTTGCTTAGGAAACTACAACAATAAAAGACATTTCACATGTATACTCTAACAGTTATTCCTTAAGTTAAGACAATAGAAATAATGTGTTCAGCCAGACACTTTGGCACCATTTTTCAGATAATTGTAACTTCAAAGAACATTTGAAATGCTTGGCTTGATTTTTCCTTACAGCAGATGGCAATGTTGCAACAATCTTGAAGTTCACATTTTATAGTGTTTTCTTTCATTTAAAAACACAAGCCTGTATTTTACATTTATTTATACAAATGATAGAATTATGTATCAAATTCTATTTGACTAGGCTGGCAGCCTTCACCCATCTTTCCCCAATCTTTACAGTGACTACTCTAAATTATCTCTGCATGTGATCCTTACTGTTGTATTTCTTATCTGAGATACAGCTGGAAAAAACTGCATCTATTAGTCCACTTACCCAGTTAACAAATAATTAAATAAATATAAACTCACAGAAATAGTTAGCAGTGGTGTGGTGTGACCAAAACCATTTCTGAAGGAAAGCCTGGGGTTATTACAATTGTTCAGTATTCTAAGGAGTTCAAAAGCATTCTGTGATTTAGTGGAAATGCACTGTAACACGGTACGAAAATTAACTGGGTAAAGAGTTCCAATTTTTCAGGTAAAGTACAAGAGATGATTGGAAGCATGCAGAGGAAGAATGGGATAATGTGAGAGAAGACTATATAATGGAGGTTAGAAATTTTCAAAGTGTTTTTATCCCCCCCCCTCAGTTCTTCCCCACTGACTCATCTGTCTAGTACATGCAGGCATCCAAGGATATTGGAAGGCAAAAGCTGGGGACTGTGAGTTAGAGGATCTCATCAGGTTCCACATCTCAAAATAAACAGGTGAGTCTATCATTATACAAAGTCAGGGGTTCAAAATGAACCTCCTTCTTAGTAGCTGTGAAGATTGGGTGAAGATAGGTGAAGGCTGCCAGCCTAGCCAGATAGAATTTTGGCATTTGTAAATATTAATGTAAACCACAGGCTTGTTGTCTTAAATGGTAAAAATAGTGTTTTTGTACATGTCCAGGAGCTAGGGTTAAATGTTTTGAATGCAGCCAGTGGGGCCATGTGGCATACAGGTGTCCACGGAGGCAAGGTGGAGAAAAAAAGGTGAGGGAGCCAGTAAGTGGGAAAGACAAAATGCCAGTAGTAGGTTGTCTTGGGACAGCAAGGGTACCAAACTACCCTCAGAAGTTATATCCTATTGCAGGGAATGGCAAAGAGGACATTACCAAGAGAGACACACCCTCTGATATAACCACTGTAAAGCCTGCAGTATATGTAGTTTTGATGAGTTTGTTTGATTGCGTGGGGGGGGGGGGTTGTGTGTATGTTTATGTGTGTACTGTATGTGTAGCGTAATTACGGGATTTTGAATTTCACAGTTGTGTGTTTTTGAATATGTGAGTTGTGGTTGGGTTTTCGGCTTTGTCGTTCGAAATAGTGAATTTCGAGATTTCAATATTTCGAAATTACAAAGTGGACCCCTTTGAGGATATACCTGCAGATGTCATGATGGGGAATGATTTTGATAATGCAGTAATCTGTGCTCGTGCAGTTACACTCAGTCAGGCTTGAAGATTATGGGTCCTCTGAGTACCCCAAGTTGCATGAGGAAAAAGTATATCCTAGTGGTAGTGGATTATGCTACACAATACTCTGAGGCAATGGCTTTGTCCTCCATTGAAGCAGAGAAGGTGGTAAATGCTCTGTTAGAGATTTTCAGCATTATAGGTTTTCCAAAAGACCTGCTGGCTTGTCTGTAGAAGTCCTGTGGGGTGAAGCACATGAAGACCACCCCCTACCATCCTCAGACTAATGGTCGTGTTGAGAGGTTAAACTCTACAATCAAGTCCATGCTACGGGCATTTGCAGATCAGTTTAAGAGGGAGTGGGACAAATATTTTCCCCGTCTGTTGTTTGCTTACAGAGAGGTTCCCCAGGAATCCACAGGTTTTTCACCGTTTGAGTTGCTGTATGGGCATAGGTTGAGGGGACCTCTAGATTTAATTTCAGATGAGTGAGAAGGTGACTGCGAATCTCACAAGGAGTCTGTTGTGGCATATGCCCTAAACCTCAGGACAAGCCACAGGGAACTCATGGGCTTGGCCCAGGAGAACCTGGCAGAAACCCAACAACAGATAAAGGTGTGGTATGACAGGAATGCTCAAGCTAGAGAGTATGCTGTGGGGCAGCAGGTAATGGTTCTCATTCCTGTCAGATGCAACAAGCTGCAAGCAGCTTGGGATGGATCCTACAAGGTGGTAAGAAAGATAAGTGATGTTAACTACATGGTGGAACTGCTAGGCAGAAGGCAGGGGCACAAATTGTACCATGTTAACATGATGAAACCTTACCATGATAGGGAGGCCCTTGTGCTGAGCATTTGCAGTGGATTGCAGGAGGAGTCCAAGGGAGATCTGGGGTCTGATCTCCTCAGTGAGGCTCGAGCTGACACCTCAGTGGAAGGGGTAGCAATGTCCCACATGCTATCTCCTAGCCAGGTTTGAAATATCCAAACAGTGTTGCAGGAATTTGGGGACATGTTCACTGGGAAACCAGGGTGTACCCACCTGGGGCAGTACCAGGTGGATACAGGACCCCAAAGGCCTATTAGACAGGCCTCTTACAGAGTGCCTGAGAGAGTCAAACAAACTCTGAGGGAGGAGGTACAGGAGATGTTGGAACTAGGGGTGATTCAAAAGTTGAACAGTCCCTGGGCCTTCCCAGTGGTGCTGGTGCCAAAGAAGGATGTCAGCACCAGGTTCTGTGTGAACTACAGGAAATTAAATAGTCACAAAGAGTCAGATGCTTACCCCATGCCTAGGACAGATGAAGCCATAGAGCAGCTGGGTGGGGCTAAGTATCCTACCACAATTGATCTTACCAAGGGTTACTGGCAGGTGCCCTTGACTCCCAGTGCTAGAGAGAAGTCAGCCTTTGTGACTCCTTTTGGCTTGTATGAGTTCACAAAGATGCCCTTTGGGATGAAGAATGCCCCAGCAACTTTCCAGGGGCTGGTAGATCATATCCTGGCAGGGGCAGGAGGGTTTGCCATTGCTTACATAGATGATATTGCCATCTACAGCCATTCCTGGCCAGAGCACCTTCAACATGGCAGGGAGGTGCTGGGCAGACTACAGAGGGCAGGGGTGACCATTAAGCCGAGTAAATGTCAGGTGGGTATGGCAGAGGTCTCCTATCTAAGACATAAGTGGGGAGTGGTAAGATAAGGCCAGAACCTGCCAAAGTGGAAGCCATTCAGGCATGGCCTGCACCTGTTACTAAAAAGCAGGTGAGGGCATTTTTAGGGACAGCAGGCTACTATAGAAAGTTCGTCCCCAGTTATAGTACCATAGCTGCTCCCCTCACAGACCTGACAAGGAAGAACAGGCCAGATAAGGTAGTGTGGACCCTAGCATGTGAGCAGGCATTCCAAAAGCTTAAAGAAGCTTTGGGGGGGGGACTCCCTGTGTTAGCCAGTCCAGATTACAGCTAAGAATTTGTTGTGCAGATGGATGCTTCGAACCATGGGGTGGGGGCTGTACTTAGCCAGATTTATCCAGAGGGAGAAGAGCACCCAGTGGTTTATCTGAGTTGTAGGCTCCAACCCAGGTGAGGAATGCTATGCAGCTGTAGAAAAGGAATGTCTAGCCATAGTGTGGGCACTGCAGAAACCAGCCTTATCTGTATGGAAGGAAATTCACTGTTAGGACAGATCACAACCCCCTAACATGGTTAAAGAGAGTTGGCCAGCAAAATGCCAAGTTGCTAAGATGGAGCCTGAGGTTGCAAGCATATGATAAATCCGTGCAGCACCGCAGTGGGATTAGCAATGCCAATGCAGATGGTCTCTCAAGACAGGGAACGGGGTAAGGTATACTCAACTGAAAACTGGTTGCAGGAAGTAAGGCACCAAACACAAAACGTAAGAACAAGCAGTTTAATCTAAAATGAAGCGCTTTTTGTCACAGTAAATACTGTGACTTCTTCAGATAAAAACAACATTGAGAGCATGCCCTTAAGTAGTCAGTGAGCAGTAATTAATTAGTTAGGTAATTAACCAATATTAGTTAATCAGTTCATTTCATTCTTCTTGACAACAAATTGAAAACTAGTACTCATAGAAACTACAGTTTCTAAAGACTACAAAAGTGTCACAAACACATTTAGACACACCCACATGCAAAACTCAAACCCTAACCCTACAGAAGAAACAATACTAAATGTTCTTATATACCATAAAATACCTACAAAGGTATACTCAGACCTCACTCCCTCAAGCAGCGTTTTTCAAGGGTCACTTGAAAAATTAGCTTGAGTTCTCTAGGGGGGAGATATGTGAAGATTGGGTGAAGATAGGTGAAGGCTGCCAGCCTAGCCAGATAGAATTTTGGAGAAAATTCTGTCATCTCTAAATATTAATGTAAATCACAGGCTTGTTGTCTTAAATGGTAAAAATAGTGTTACATGTGGAACTGAAAAAAATGTAACAGTGCACTGTACTGACCAAGTAAAGCATGTTGTGACCCTTTGATGTTAAAACTGATATTTCAATGTCTACATTTATCTGTTCATTGCCATGACCACTGTTATCCTCTTGTTTTTTTTCTTTTCTTGTGTGTTCTTTTATATTTATATTTATGTATGTTTATGTTTTTGTTTGCTTTATTTATATTTGTTAACTGGCACGGTGCACTGATCTACATGGACCGTTTTCAGACTCCTGGGAGCAATGCCTGGCTAAGTGAATAAAATTAAAAAATGTCCGTTATTAGTGTAAATCGGGTTACTGCTAATAACTCAATCCCTTGTATAACGCTGACTCTCTCAAGTTCGTTTTTACCAAATGATAAAATTCCAAGTAAATCTCAACGTAAACTGTAGAATCTTCTGTAGAAATTCCAAATAAATCTCTTAAAAGTAAACTGTAGAATACAATGTAGCAATAATCACTTTGTTCGTTTTTTTTAAAAATCCAGTTTATTCGGAACCTATCCATGCCCATTGCATGCCCCCACCTATGAGATTCTCTGCACAGCGTGGGATGTAGAGCTTAATTAACTGGCTACATCCCATCAAGTAATCATCCTAGGAGGCAATATGGGTGATGCTTGAGTTTCCTTCCCTCCCCACCCTTTACTCTGTTAACAACAGCTATGTATCTGTTTGTGAGAGTACTACCAGCCAGAGATTATTAAATGAATCAAGGTAGTGGCAGATTAAGGACATAGCAAGAAAGACCAGCAGCAGATGATTTACCTGACTTCTTCCAACTTTCAGAATCCACCCTCACAGAATCTCATACTGTCCTGCTTCATTCTTCATTGCTACTTCACTACCAACAGACATCTAGAACATGCAGATTTCTGTACTTGGTTGTGCTACTCTTCAGATTATCCTCTATTCTTCTCCTCCTACTGTGCCATCTGTCATCCTACCATGACTCTAATAATGTCTCGGAACAACTCTCTAACTCTGCCCCAACCTCCTATCCATACTTCCTCTTTACACTCTCCACACATTGGACCAAACCTATTTTTTTATTGCCGCTCATCTTTATTCCAAATAGAGACTGATTAGTTGCAGTTCAACTCAAACCAAACCAAAATTAAGTGCAAGAATCCTCTCCAAAGACAACAACAACCAATCCCCAACCTGGAGATCTAATTTTTGATTCAATAAATGATTAGAAGTATAAGAAATAAAACTGCTGAACTACATGCCTGGATTACCCAATCTAAGCCTGATGTTCTCGCTCTAATTAAACTTGGCAAAAACACAGCATAAAAGACTCTGAAGTTATACCTCCTGGCTATAATATTATCCATAATGACTGTATCAAGTGGAAATGTGGTGGTCTTGCTTTAATATTTCCCAGTACCTACCATATTTTCCTTTACAGCAAACCAATACCAAAATTCAATCTAGCAGAGCTTCTTATTGTTTTCCTTAAAATAAACAATTATAAACAAATATGTATTAGTGTCCTTTATATCCCTCCTGGTGACAATACATCTATACTGGAAGATATCCTACATTGGATATCCATAACATTTCTACAAGAAAATATATCACTGGGTGATGTGAATGTCAGTTGGTTGGTCACAAACTCTAACTCCCCTGCATGTAGCATGAACCTATATGGTTTCACACAACTGATTAATATCCCCATGTATTAAAGCAAGACATCAAGTTCTCTATTAAACTGGATCCTAGTATCAGACCCTAGCAAATACTCCACCACAGGTACAATGTCAGACTCTCCCAGTCTATATGACTCGACATCTCACATATCTACTTAAACAGAATATTTATAAAACAACACATAAGCTTTCCAAGTTTAACCCAGAAATGTGCATTACTACACTATCATCTATTATCTTGAAATTCCTAAAAATCTTTCCCTTGGACAATGCTGTAATTGAATTCAATGCAACTTTTCTAAATATCCTAAATAGCCTTGCACCTCCTAGAAGGAAGGCACTGAAAACAAATAATGCAATATTACTAACCAAAAAGAGTAGAATGCTAACATAGGATAGAGAAAAGGCATGAAAAGAATGGCAACAATATAAACCACCACAATATTGTGAAAACTTTCGAATGCTTCGCAATCGTACTAAACAGTAAATAAAGACCAAAAAATATACTATAATAACTTTCAGAATAATATTAAATGCAACCCTAAAAAATTTGGACAGCCATTAAAGAAATCTGATATCTCAGCTAAAAATTCAACCTAAACCCCTCTCCCAATAATTGACCACTTGAAACTGCAATATAGTTCAACTCTTATTTTATAGATGGTATAGTATCTCTAACCAAGGATTCCTCGACATTTAATTCCAACCCTGCCCAATAGCCACATATCACCACATCCACTTTTACCTTCAAACCTGTGCCCGCATCCTATACAAAACGTCTCTTAATCAAACTTAAAACCATGTTCTTCTTCAGCTGATGACCTACCAAACTATTACCTAAAATAGCAGCCAATAGCATTGCCTGTCCTGTCTTAATCCTTTATAAATAGGTCAGTCTGGGAATCCTATGTTCCCCCTCACTGGAAAAAGTCACACATCATCCCTCTGCACAAGACAGAATTGCTATAGGCCTAAAATTATATCTTTCCTCACTAAAATACTTGAAACATGTATTAAAAAACAATTTCTAGACTAACAATTACTAGACTATATCCAGCAGGAAGAACTCCTCACCCCTGTACAACATGGCTTCCATCCTTCCCATAGTACTAGCACTGCCCATCTAACACACATAGATACTATCAATAAAGCTACAGATGATGGCAATCTAGACTTGTCTAAAGCCTTTGATATTTTGTCACAGCAAATGTCCTCACTAGATCTCTCTCAGCCCACCCCTTATGTGGTTTAAAAGCTACCTGGTCCAATAGGTATCAGTCAGTAAAATGCCACTCTATGCTCTCTCCTTACCTTGCAGTCACCCCCAATGTACCACAAGGCCTTGTCCTTGGTCCTCTCCTCTTTATCATTTTCACCAGCACCCTCTATATTTCCACACAACAAGCCATCCTAATACAATACACAGACAATTCCACTCTCATTTTCACATCTGACAACATGGTACACCTCCAAAAAAATACAGAGGAAGCTTTTAATAGCCACTGAAACATGACTTCACAACTCAGAGTGCATGCTCAGCCTAAAAAAGACCACACTACTACTTTTTCCCCAAATCCCCCTCTCATGAAAAAACAAAATTTAAAGTCTATCTTGATAGTACAACCATTGAAGTCACTTTTCATAGCAAACTATTATAAGTGATAGTGGATGTTAATTTTACATTTGACCTGCATATACAAAATTGCATAACAAAAACTCATTTAAAAACTAGGGATGCTTTACAGAGACAAAAACTTTCTTACCGAATCAAGTAAAACTACACTTGCCACTACTTATCTCCTCCTCCATTCTTCTATATGGCGATCCCATCCTTACTAACCTCCAGGCTTCACAAAAATGAAAACTTGTACAATGCTATAACAAAGTTACTAAATTTGCAGCACATACTGCATTCATCAGGTCTAATCCTTCCCTCTCATCTTTCAAAACCACTCTGAAAGTTTTTCTAGCTAAAATCTGGCTCTGTTGTTGTTCAAAACCAGGATACACTATATCCCAAATGTGAACACTTACCTTTTCATTTCTTTTACCTCCTTACTCTCCCTTCTTCACTTACTTCTTTACTGCTATCTAATTCTATTCCCTAACTTTCTAAATATACCATAAGCCTATTTTTCCCTTCGTTCATATTGCCATTCCTATTTGTATTAGACTAACTTGCCTTTAATTTCTCTACAAACTGTCTAAACTTTCTCTAACTATTAAATGATTGTCATATACCTTGTATCTATTCTTAACCAATGTTTTTATATTGTCTAATTTGTTATAATTATTTAAACTGCGGATGGTTTTGTTTTATTTTTCAACACTGTAAAATTATTATTATTATTATTCTTTAAAATGTTTTGTAATAATTTGGAGCTTTTCTCCATGGGCCTCTTCTGAAAATGGTCTTCTGCCCAGTTGAACTTTCTCGGTAATCAAATGTCAATAAATAAATAATAAATTTACTGACATGAGCTCCAGAAATTTAAATGCACAAAACAGGATGCTACAGACACAGAAGAAAGTACTAGTAGAAATATGTACAAAGATTAGTGCTAGTCTTTGTACATATTTGTGCGATTAAATCTTGGAAACGGTACGAGCTTCTGTGTCTGTAGTGTCCTTTTTCATGGATTTACAAGTTCGTTTTGTGTTTTTTACAGGCTCCAAAAATTCAGTTCCCTTAACATTGTGTCAGAAAAAAAAGATGCATAGGCCAGCACAGTAAAATGAATAGAGAAAATGAACGTAGCAGACACTGAAGGACAATCTGACAGAGAAGCATTGTTTAATGTGACTGATATTTCTGAAAACAAACAGCAAATAAAACTTTATAACACTGCCTTCATTAAGTCAGTCAGTACAGTATTGGCATGTTTAGACAGCTTATGACTAGACATGGGCTATTGTGGTAATAGTAGTGGCTATACTTTAGGACTGAGTTATGTTGCTGGTCTTTAATACTTTCATCTTGATTTTTTGAAATGCTAATTTTGGAGTACATTTTGAATGTGATACCATTATGTAATGATCATTCTATGATAATAAATTATAGGTACTTGCTGCCAAACTTTGAAAAGCTTACTTAGATCTGCTGAGATTCAGTAATAATCCGCTGAATAGTACGTGGTTATCACTCTGCAAATATAGATCACATTGACTGAGGAGACTGATTTTGTATACAAGAGGTGGGCAGAGTTGTAGGAACAGTAACATACGGATGAGGGTACAGAGGACTTACCTTGCTCTGTGGAAGTCAGTGAGTTTTTGCAAAAGATTTAATGGCATTCTGTTGACTAAGTGATACACAGATTTCAAGGTTTGCCAATTTATTTCTGTTTGTAATCTGTTGATGGTAGTTTGTAATTGTTTTGGACTACCATTATGTTTCAGCCTGAGTATGTATCTATTTGTCTTATCTAGAAGGCTCAACTATTGATAACCATGTTTTTAACTCTTCAGTGGCTTTGAGTGTTTTTAGAGTAGTGCAGAAGGAGCCCTAAATGGTGGTAGATGGTTAATAAAAGTTGTTAGTCAGGTCTGCAGTGGTGCATAGTAGTATTGATTCATAATTCATAAACATTTGTGTACTTCAGGGAATGTGTGCATTACTAACTGTGACTTCCACAATAAGGCAATATGTCTGAACAGTGCTTCAACAACCAGAAATGGATGCTCACTGAAGGCAGACTGTGCATCACCATGGCCATAGCGTGTGCCATACTAACTGTGACTTCCACAATAAGGCAATATGTCTGAACAGTGCTTCAACAACCAGAAATGGATGCTCACTGAAGGCAGACTGTGCAGCACCATGGCTATAGCACCAGGTCTGATCAAACTAAGCACACACACTATGGCACTCGTAAGGCTGTACGCTGTAGCTCCTGTGGTGCACGGCTTGATTCCTTCAGCTGTCATGTGCCTTCTGCGCTATCTTCAGCAAGTCACTTTAGTAGACAGTGTTTGGGGGCAACTGGGAATTAGGGCTAGGTTCTCAGTGGTCACTAGGACTGCAAGCTTAGTAACTACCTTTAAACCTATGAAAACAAAGAATATATAGGAATAAAATTATGAATACCTGGCTTGTAGCTATTATATTCACATTTTGACAGACATCATATGCACGGGCCACTAACAGCTGTTATGCAGGTACACCCACATGTGATGAATAACCCTATCCACACTTTTAAATAGTATAATTAGCACTCCCATATATGTGCTAAAAGGTGTCTATTTATGTAGCTAAAAGGTGTCTGTATATGTAAGCATCAGTGCTACCTGAGACATTCAGTATTTCAGTCCTATCTAAGCATGGAAAATTTCAAGCACATACATTTTAATAACCAAGGACAATAGCCACCATTTCCATACATTAGGTACCTAAAATATGCATGATGCATGGTGTTATCACATAAAATAATTCTTTTGAAATCTATGAAATGCAAGTCTCTTAATATGAGTCGCATATAACTTTGCACACATTAACCAAACTGCCTGCCTCATTAACATTTTTATGTTACGTACTTTGTCATAATTATATTAGTGAGTTTTTTTAGTTTCTGCCAGTGTTGCATTGTTAGACACTAGAGCTGTACAGCATGGGGTTCAGGGACAGACATGACATTGAAGAAATATGGAAAAAAGGTAACAGAAGTAAGTACAGTGGTTGAAATCTTTGCTATTATTTTTTCTAATTATAATAGCAATGGATAATTATAATATCAGTGGAATATATCATAGGCAAATGGTATGTCTGAATCCTGAAAATTATTGTCCCTAAATCAGGACAGACTAGGTTATTGATGCCTTGAAAAGATCAACAAAGGACTGCATTCCTGGGCCTGATGGTCTAAATGGTAATTTTTTGAGTAAGATCAGAGAATCCTGAAGTAAAACCTTGGGAGTATAACTTTAGTGTCATCTAGGGATCTGTTTTGGGGTAATTTCTAT